>NC_037682.1:35563539-35618469 GCF_003255815.1 Theropithecus gelada
GGGGAAAAAGCAGGGCAGAAAAGCTGGAAATTCAAAAAATAAGAGCGAATCTCCCCCGGCAAAGGAGCGCAGCTCATCGCCAGCAACGGATCAAAGCTGGACGGAGAATGACTTTGACGAGATGAGAGAAGAAGGCTTCAGTCCATCAAATTTCTCAGAGCTAAAGGAGGAATTACATACCCAGCGCAAAGAAAATAAAAATCTTGAAAAAAAGGTGGAAGAATTGATGGCTAGAGTAATTAATGCAGAGAAGGTCCTAAACGAAATGAAAGAGATGAAAACCATGACACGAGAAATACGTGACAAATGCACAAGCTTCAGTAACCGACTCGATCAAGTGGAGGAAAGAGTATCAGCGATTGAGGATCAAATGAATGAAATGAAGCGAGAAGAGAAACCAAAAGAAAAAAGAAGAAAAAGAAATGAACAAAGCCTGCAAGAAGTATGGGATTATGTAAAAAGACCAAATCTATGTCTGATTGGGGTGCCTGAAAGTGAGGGGGAAAATGGAACCAAGTTGGAAAACACTCTTCAGGATATCATCCAGGAGAACTTCCCCAACCTAGTAGGGCAGGCCAACATTCAAATCCAGGAAATCCAGAGAATGCCACAAAGATACTCCTCGAGAAGAGCAACTCCAAGACACATAATTGCCAGATTCACCAAAGTTGAAATGAAGGAAAAAATCTTAAGGGCAGCCAGAGAGAAAGGTCGGGTTATCCACAAAGGGAAGTCCATCAGACTAACAGCAGATCTCTCGGCAGAAACTCTACAAGCCAGAAGAGAGTGGGGGCCAATATTCAACATTCTTAAAGAAAAGAATTTTCAACCCAGAATTTCATATCCAGCCAAACTAAGTTTCATCAGTGAAGGAGAAATAAAATCCTTTACAGATAAGCAAATGCTTAGAGATTTTGTCACCACTAGGCCTGCCTTACAAGAGACCCTAAAGGAAGCACTAAACATGGAAAGGAACAACCGGTACCAGCCATCTCAAAAACATGCCAAAATGTAAAGACCATCGAGGCTAGGAAGAAACGGCATCAACTAACGAGCAAAATAACCAGTTAATATCATAATGGCAGGATCAAGTTCACACATAACAATATTAACCTTAAATGTAAATGGACTAAATGCTCCAATTAAAAGACACAGACTGGCAAACTGGATAAAGAGTCAAGACCCATCAGTCTGCTGTATTCAGGAGACCCATCTCACACGCAGAGACATACATAGGCTCAAAATAAAGGGATGGAGGAAGATTTACCAAGCAAATGGAGAACAAAAAAAAGCGGGGGTTGCAATACTAGTCTCTGATAAAACAGACTTTAAACCATCAAAGATCAAAAGAGACAAAGAAGGCCATTACATAATGGTAAAGGGATCAATTCAACAGGAAGAGCTAACTCTCCTAAATATATATGCACCCAATACAGGAGCACCCAGATTCATAAAGCAAGTCCTTAGAGACTTACAAAGAGACTTAGACTCCCATACAATAATAATGGGAGACTTCAACACTCCACTGTCAACATTAGACAGATCAACGAGACAGAAAGTTAACAAGGATATCCAGGAATTGAACTCATCTCTGCAGCAAGCAGACCTAATAGACATCTATAGAACTCACCACCCCAAATCAACAGAATATACATTCTTCTCAGCACCACATCGTACTTACTCCAAAATTGACCACGTAATTGGAAGTAAAGCACTCCTCAGCAAATGTTCAAGAACAGAAATTATAACAAACTGTCTCTCAGACCACAGTGCAATCAAACTAGAACTCAGGACTAAGAAACTCAATCAAAACCGCTCAACTACATGGAAACTGAACAACCTGCTCCTGAATGACTACTGGGTACATAACGAAATGAAGGTAGAAATAAAGATGTTCTTTGAAACCAATGAGAACAAAGATACAACATACCAGAATCTCTGGGACACATTTAAAGCAGTGTGTAGAGGGAAATTTATAGCACTAAATGCCCACAAGAGAAAGCAGGAAAGATCAAAAATTGACACTCTAACATCGCAATTAAAAGAACTAGAGAAGCAAGAGCAAACACATTCGAAAGCTAGCAGAAGGCAAGAAATAACTAAGATCAGAGCAGAACTGAAGGAGATAGAGACACAAAAATCCCTCCAAAAAATCAATGAATCCAGGAGTTGGTTTTTTGAAAAGATCAACAAAATTGACAGACCACTAGCAAGACTAATAAAGAAGAAAAGAGAGAAGAATCAAATCGACGCAATTAAAAATGATAAAGGGGATATCACCACCGACCCCACAGAAATACAAACTACCATCAGAGAATACTATAAACACGTCTACGCAAATAAACTGGAAAATCTAGAAGAAATGGATAATTTCCTGGACACTTACACTCTTCCAAGACTAAACCAGGAAGAAGTTGAATCCCTGAATAGACCAATAGCAGGCTCTGAAATTGAGGCAACAATTAATAGCCTACCAACCAAAAAAAGTCCAGGACTAGATGGATTCACAGCTGAATTCTACCAGAGGTACAAGGAGGAGTTGGTACCATTCCTTCTGAAACTATTCCAATCAATAGAAAAAGAGGGAATCCTCCCTAACTCATTTTATGAGGCCAACATCATCCTGATACCAAAGCCTGGAAGAGACACACACAAAAAAGAGAATTTTAGACCAACATCCCTGATGAACATCGATGCAAAAATCCTCAATAAAATACTGGCAAACCGGATTCAGCAACACATCAAAAAGCTTATCCACCATGATCAAGTGGGCTTCATCCCTGGGATGCAAGGCTGGTTCAACATTCACAAATCAATAAACATAATCCAGCATATAAAAAGAACCAAAGACAAGAACCACATGATTATCTCAATAGATGCAGAAAAGGCTTTTGACAAAATTCAACAGCCCTTCATGCTAAAAACGCTCAATAAATTCGGTATTGATGGAACGTACCTCAAAATAATAAGAGCTATCTATGACAAACCCACAGCCAATATCACACTGAATGGGCAAAAACTGGAAAAATTCCCTTTGAAAACTGGCACAAGACAGGGATGCCCTCTCTCACCACTCCTATTCAACATAGTGTTGGAAGTTCTGGCTAGGGCAATCAGGCAAGAGAAAGAAATCAAGGGTATTCAGTTAGGAAAAGAAGAAGTCAAATTGTCCCTGTTTGCAGATGACATGATTGTATATTTAGAAAACCCCATTCTCTCAGCCCAAAATCTCCTTAAGCTGATAAGCAACTTCAGCAAAGTCTCAGGGTACAAAATTAATGTGCAAAAATCACAAGCATTCTTATACACCAGTAACAGACAAACAGAGAGCCAAATCAGGAATGAACTTCCATTCACAATTGCTTCAAAGAGAATCAAATACCTAGGAATCCAACTTACAAGGGATGTAAAGGACCTCTTCAAGGAGAACTACAAACCACTGCTCAGTGAAATAAAAGAGGACACAAACAAATGGAAGAACATACCATGCTCATGGATAGGAAGAATCAATATCGTGAAAATGGCCATACTGCCCAAGGTAATTTATAGATTCAATGCCATCCCCATCAAGCTACCAATGAGTTTCTTCACAGAATTGGAAAAAACTGCTTTAAAGTTCATATGGAACCAAAAAGAGCCCGCATCTCCAAGACAATCCTAAGTCAAAAGAACAAAGCTGGAGACATCACGCTACCTGACTTCAAACTATACTACAAGGCTACAGTAACCAAAACAGCATGGTACTGGTACCAAAACAGAGATATAGACCAATGGAACAGAACAGAGTCCTCAGAAATAATACCACACATCTACAGCCATCTGATCTTTGACAAACCTGAGAGAAACAAGAAATGGGGAAAGGATTCCCTATTTAATAAATGGTGCTGGGAAAATTGGCTAGCCATAAGTAGAAAGCTGAAACTGGATCCTTTCCTTACTCCTTATACGAAAATTAATTCAAGATGGATTAGAGACTTAAATGTTAGACCTAACACCATAAAAATCCTAGAGGAAAACCTAGGTAGTACCATTCAGGACATAGGCATGGGCAAAGACTTCATGTCTAAAACACCAAAAGCAATGGCAGCAAAAGCCAAAATTGACAAACGGGATCTCATTAAGCTAAAGAGCTTCTGCACAGCAAAAGAAACTACCATCAGAGTGAACAGGCAACCTACAGAATGGGAGAAAATTTTTGCAATCTACTCATCTGACAAAGGGCTAATATCCAGAACCTACAAAAACTCCAACAAATTTACAAGAAAAAAACAAACAACCCCATCAAAAAGTGGGCAAAGGATATGAACAGACATTTCTCAAAAGAAGACATTCATACAGCCCACAAACACATGAAAAAATGCTCATCATCACTGGCCATCAGAGAAATGCAAATCAAAACCACAATGAGATACCATCTCACACCAGTTAGAATGGCGATCATTCAAAAGTCAGGAAACAACAGGTGCTGGAGAGGATGTGGAGAAATAGGAACACTTTTACACTGTTGGTGGGATTGTAAACTAGTTCAACCATTATGGAAAACAGTATGGCGATTCCTCAAGGATCTAGAACTAGATGTACCATATGACCCAGCCATCCCATTACTGGGGATATACCCAAAGGATTATAAATTATGCTGCTATAAAGACACATGCACACGTATGTTTATTGCAGCACTATTCGCAATAGCAAAGACTTGGAGTCAACCCAAATGTCCATCAGTGACAGACTGGATGAAGAAAATGTGGCACATATACACCATGGAATACTATGCAGCCATAAAAAAGGTTGAGTTTGTGTCCTTTGTAGGGACATGGATGCAGCTGGAATCCATCATTCTTAGCAAACTATCACAAGAACAGAAAACCAAACACCGCATGTTCTCACTCATAGGTGGAAACTGAACAATGAGATCACTTGGACTCGGGAAGGGGAACATCACACACCAGGGCCTATCATGGGGAGAGGGGAGGGGGGAGGGATTGCATTGGGAGTTATACCTGATGTAAATGATGAGTTGATGGGTGCAGCACAGCAACAAGGCACAAGTATACATATGTAACAAACCTGCAGGTTATGCACATGTACCCTACAACTTAAAGTATAATAATAATAAATAAATTAAAAAAAAAAAAAAGTTCTCCAAGTCCCCAGGAGGTTAGCTAGATACAGAGAACTGATTGGTGTATTTACAAACCCTGAGCTAGCCACAGAGTGCTGATTGGTGTATTTACAAACCCTGAGCTAGTCAGAGTGCTAGACAGAAAAGTTCTCCAAGTCCCCACTACCTTAGCTAGATACCGAGTAGTGATTGGTGTATTTACAAACCCTGAGGTAGACACAGAGTGCTGATTGGTGCGTTTACAATCCTTTAGCTAGACATATACATTCTCCAAGTCCCCACTAGGCTCAGGAGCCCAGCTGGCTTCACCTAGTGGATCCCGCACTGGGGCGCGGGTGGAGCTGTCAGCCAGTCATGTGTGGTGCACCCGCACTCCTCAGCCCCTGGGCGGTTGATGGGACCGAGTGCTGCGAAGAAGGGGGCAGTGCTGGTAGGGGAGGCTTGGGCCACGCAGGAGACCATGGTGGGAGGGGCGGGGGCTCCAACATGGCGGGCTGCAGGTCCCGAGCCGTGCACCGCATGGAGGTGGCTGAGGCCAGGCAAGAATCTGAGCATGGTGCATATGGACTGGCAGTACTGGGGGACCCCACGCAACCTCCGCAGCTACTGGCCTGTGTGCTAAGCCCCTCATTGCCCTGGGTTGGTGGCACCAGCCGGCTACTCTGAGTGTGGGGCCCGTGGAGCCTGACCCGGCCAGTGGGAACTCACCCTGGTCTGTGAGCCCTGCGCACAGCCCTGGTTCCCACCCGCGCCTCTCCCTTCACACCTCCCCAGCAAGCAGAGGGAGCCAGCTGCAGCCTCAGCCAGCCCAGAGAGGGGCTCCCACAGTGCAGTGGCAGGCTGAAGGGCTACTCAGGTGCCACCAGAGTCGATGTCAAGGCCGAGGAGGCGCTGAGAGTGAGGGCTGCTAGCACATTGTCACCTCTCAGTATCTGGCAGGTAAACATTCATTTCAATTTTGCTAATTTGCTGCTAATATTATTATTGTTGTCATTGTACTTTCACTACTGATAGCCAGTTCTGCCTCTTTCAGAGAACTGCCTAACTCTTCTTGGATGCATTTTTGTGTGTGTGCTGTTGACACACTTTAACATTCAAATGTCAACCTTATTTCCATCTTTTTCATTTCTTTAGGAGGCGCTGAATTGTTGCCCACATAGTAATTGCTATTTTATATACTTTTTGGAGAAATCACAGACATATCTTGAAATTTCAGCTCCTAGGATTGTAAGACAATTTGTCACCAGAAGTACTTGAAAGAAATTATTGTGCAGAGATTTCTTCTGAAGGACCCTTCCTTTCCAGTGTAGATTGTCTCAATCTATGGGGTATACAGACTGGAAAGTAAAGAGATCTCCCATAATAATTTGGAACCATTCTTGTTTCTGGTCTAATGGCAAGAAATTTATATAGAGAAAGAAATGCCTTTTCTCTTGCAATGAAATTTGAGCAAGAGCGAGCCCAAAACTCTCCCTGTCTTACCATAAAAAAAAAAGTAATTCTCAGAGTTGTCTGGGAAACAGCTGGAAATGCTTTAATTGTTGATAAGATAAACTACAGTATGAATGATCATGGCACCAGACAGAAAACTCTTGAAAGGGTATGTATGAAAGCAAATCTTACATGGTGGCTTGATTGAAAATGCAGTCTGCGGTATACAGTAGAAGTGAGGGGGAAAATTGAAGAGTTTTTTTTTTTTTTTTTTTTTTTAACAAGAAAACCAATTATGGAAAACTCCAGGTACTTTCTTCAAGAAGGAGTTATTGTCACTTCGGATTTTTTTTTTTTTTTCCCACTTGGTCCCCAATTTTATGTGAACAGCAACTGCCAGGCCAGACATGATTTAGTCAAGATGGAAAAGAGTTTCAACAAACAGTGGTACAGATTGTCTGAGGTGAACTGGCAAAATGAAAAGTTGGGAAAATTGTTAAAGATAAATGCCAACATTGAGAAATAAAAATTTAATAATTCAGAAAGAACTTTTTGTCATTATAATACAAATCATTTTTTACTTCTCTTTATCTTAATTAAATTGAAAGGAAATATATTTATTTATAATGTTCTGAGGTTCAATCTTTCATCTTTGAGGGACCCCCTTGATTTTTGTTCTTGATACTCCCTTTTGTGATGGATATTTGCCGTTTCAGACATTTAGACTTTACATTGAAATTAAAATGTGATATATCTTTTTGTCTATTTGTCTCTACAGATACATTCTTCATTCTTTTCTATCCTGATTTGCTCCAGGAGGCTCATTTTCATAGATTGCAGCCATAGTCTCTCTTGCCTGGTTTCCACTAGGATTCAGCAGAAAATTGTTAGGCAAGAAACAAGTGAAGTTGGGGGATTATTCCCCCAACTTGCTACCTGCTGGGCTAAGAGTTGATAGTTGTTGTGATGCTCTACTGAAGGACACATTTCCCAGTGGATGGGCCTCTCTTATAGATAAAAGCCCATGCCTGGGTCTAGGAGTTCTAAGAGCTCCAAGCTCTTTTGCTTCTCATTACTTCCTAGTACACATAGTTGAGAAATTAGAAGCACTGCTAAGGATGGATAAGGAGAAATGGATACTGGAGTGGCACTTAACAGATATCCAAGATAAAACCCCAAGTTCCAAGTTTGAAGATGAGGAAACTGAAGCTCAGAGCAGTTTAGAAAGCACACAGGGTAACATACAAAGTAGTGAAGCTGGAACTCAAGCCCATATTTTTAGATTTCAAAGGCTGTACTTCTAAAAAGTACAGCCATGATTTGAATTTTAGTGTTCTTCCTACTACTCCAGGATCCCAAGTACTTGTTTTCCCTGGGAAGGTACTACAACATCCAGGTTAAGAGTACTGGAGTCAAACTTCCTGGTGTCAGTGACTGGATTTTCCTTTACTGGTTCAATGTCCTTGGGTAAAGCAACTGTTTGACCTTCAGTTTTGTCGTTTGTAAAATACGAGTAAAAATAGTATTTACTTCAAAATATTGTTACAAGGACAAATGAGATGGTCTGCAATAGATTAACTCTCTTTGTCCCCAAAATTAATCTGCTGAAATCGTCATCATTAGTATGATGGTACTAAGAGGTGGAGGCCTTTGAGAGGTAATTAGATCAGGAAGATGGAGGCTTACTAAATGGGATTTGTGCCCATATTAAAGGTACCGCAGACAACTCTCTTGACCTCTTTCTGCCACATGGGGATTCTACCCTGCAACCAAATGAGGATTCTATTCCGTTCAGTGGAAGATTCTAGCATTCTGACCATACTGGCATACTGATTTCAGATAGCCAGCTTCCAGAACTATGAAAAATAAATATTTGTCATTTAAGCCACCCGGTCTATGGTAATTTGTTAAACCAGCCAGAAACAACTAAGACATAGCCCAATTGCTTAAACCATTGCTTGGTGAATAATAAGTACTACGTGTTAACTTTCTTCTTCTTCTATGACTCCTCCTCATCCTCATCACTTTTATTAATTTGTGAGATTGTTGTAAGAATTAAGTGGTATGGTAAAGATTGTGGGAAATGATTGCATTCAAAGTATATGATGGATTTATAGTTATAAGATTTGGAGTAAGAGAAAAAGGAAAAAAAGAATAATGACTTCAAAATCTTTTCTTGGAGCAATTAGGAGAAAGAAATTGTCATAAACTGAGATATGAAGACGTTTGATTTTTATAAAGATTCTATAGGATAAGGGCATTTATTCTTATGTTACAGGAGGTAATTGAAGTCAGATGGGTCAGGCAACTTGATCAAGATCACATAGTCAATAAAAGGTAGAGTTGAAATTCTAACCAAGTCTATCTGATTTTACAGCCTATTCTGTAGATTTCAGTTTGGAATAGTAGGAAAGATTCCAAAGTAGTCTCGACTTGGTAGTTTTTTTAGTTCATTTCAAATCTGAATATTAGGCCTCGCTTCTGGTTCTCAGTTTGTAAGTGAATTGACTTAGTCTAATTTGTTTGTAATCACAGCTAAAAGAGATTTCAAAACTCTTTTTCTCTTGTACTCTTATTTGAGAGATGAGAAAAATGAAACTACAGAGGGATAAGTGACACAACACAAATCATAAAACCAGTTTAGAAATGAGCTGGATGTTAAATTCAGGTTTTCTGGTTCTAAGCCACCTTCAAGTATTTCTAGTATTTCTAATACCAAAGGAAAGACAAAAGTACTATGTTTCAGCTAGAAAGAAAATGAGGCTGATGTCTGATTGAGGAGGAGTATGGGATAATTTATTTTTTTCTTGCATTAAAATGGAATGAAGTATCAAATAGAAACTTCTCAGGTGATTCTGTGGCTTTTTGGTGTTAACCTTCTAGATGAAGTGAAGAACATACTGATGTGGTTAGAATGATACCACCCTGAAAAATGTACAAAATTAAATGTTGCAGAAGCCCTTAAGATTGACACAACAGCCACAGGTAATAGTGTTTTTATTTCAAAGCAAAGCCAATATACTCAAATCAATTACTTCCCATCCTAAGAATCATTTACCAATAATCTTTAAAAAGTCACATGCCAGTGTGAAAGGACAAACAGGAGAACCATTAATTCATTAAAGTATTTATTTACCCATGAGTTCTGCAAAATTTGTCAGATATCTGTTATATTTCAGACTCTCTGCTAGGTACTGGGGATCTGAATATATCTAAACCATTGTAGTTTCCTTTCAAGAAATGTCCAATGTCAGAGAGGTCAAAAAAAGATAATTGCAATGAAGTCTAAGATGGTACATTGATGACAAGAAGTAGGAAGAGAATAATTAGTTGGTCAGAGAATACCTAAGTAAAAGAGAGAAGAGGGAGTTTGTTCTTGCAAAAGAGTTGGAATTGACCCTGTGGGTAAAGTGAGATTAGAGAAAGGGAATGAATAATATTCCAGAAAAAGGGAAAATTATAAGCCTGGTACAGAGATTAAACATTTTGGGGAATGGATGAATGGTAGACAGAACAGTATGGCTGTATTGGGTGAAACAGAAGGCAGGAAATGAGATTAAAGAGAGTCAGGGTCTACCTCATACAGAGTCTTAAATTCCACATTAAGAGTTTTGACTTTATATATTAAATAAAGAAGAACCTTAGAAATATTTGAAGTAAGGAATGAGCCAGAGAAAAAGGAAAAAAGTAAAAAATATTTTGACCTATCAAGATATGCATATAATAAGTTTATGCTAGGTTTTGCTGCAGTGACAAAGTATTCCCAAATCTCAGTGCTTTCCAAAAAAAATTTTTTTTTCATTAATATCACATGTAGATTGTGGCTCTGCTTCATGCCCCTTCAGACCAGGACACAGGCCAAAGGAGCCATCCTACCTGAGTGCATGGCACTGGGAAAAGATCGATGGTGAAATGTGTGACAGTGACATCCACTGCTTCTTGTTCCAATTTTAATCACCAAAGCAAGTCATGTGACAAAGCCTGCTGAGGACATGTTATCTTATCATGAGGAGAGATAAAATAAATAAATGAGGAGCATAATAAATAATCATACAATTTATGAAAGTCTGAATATAACATTTAGTTGTTATTTTGAGACTGAGCCTTACCCTGTCATCCAGGCTGGAGTGCAGTGGCACGATCTTGGCTCATTGCAACTTCTGCCTCCCGGGTTCAAGTGATTCTCCGGCCTCAGCCTCCGTGGGAATTACAGGCAACCGCCACTATGCCCGGCTAATATTTGTATTTTTAGTAGAGATGAGGTTTCACCATAATGGCTAGGCTGGTCTCAAGCTCCTGACCTCAGGTGGTCTGCCTACCTCGGCCTTCCAAAGTGCTGGGATAACAAGCGTGAGCCACCATGTCCAGCCAACATCTAATTATTTACTTCTGGTTTTCATCTGGAAATCAAGTGTGTGTGTGTGTACGTGCATGTGCATGTGTGTGTTTCCATCATATTTTATGGTACTGGTAAGGATTACGTGTGTGTTTCTCCCTGTAACTTTGATATTTATATATTACAATGCTCAGCACACATTAGTTATGCAGAAAGTTAACTGATTACTTGGTTTTCTGCTATTTTAAATATTATAAGTAGAGGAATAAGTAAGGTAAATCTGAAATATCTTAGTCTTCATGATTTCTCCCCAAAATGTGTTCATCTTAAACTTAATATTCTTTCCTCTTAACAACTGAAAATCACTTGGCAAGTAACTTCACTCCTTACATGAAGACCATGAGCAATTCACTCTGTTTCCCAGAAACTATCCCCTTGCAAACACTAGTCCAATTTACCCCCAAAGCTTCTGGTTGCACACGGTTTCTGTTCTCCTCCTCTTATGTGGTCAGTTATACAGTGTAATACTCAAGAAATTGCAAAGGAAAATAGAAAGATACAGCACAGACAAAATAAGTTATTTTCTGCTTGAGAGAACCATGAGCCTGTGAATTTGGAAATCTCAAAAGAGAAGTCAGAGGCTGGTATTTGTTAACAGGGAACCCACTGTTCATTTTGGAGTAGAGAATAGCAGAATGAGGATATTAATCTTTTCCTTACTGTAGTACATCTCCCAAGACCTTAGATGTATATGCTATCATTCTAGAGAGATAGATTACCATTTGGGCTTCACAAAAACAAAGGACTAGAGAAAGTGACTTGTTTCAGGCACTTACAAAGCAGTTTCCTGAAAACAGAGTAGGTTGCCCCTGGAAAAATGGTATTAAATGTTACCTGAGGCCATTAACAATTCTTTTGCATGATCCTGTCAATCATTTTTGTCCAAATATGGTTTTATACTTCATGCATTCAATTTCACTTGATATTGAGTGATACCCATTTTGGACCTGTTTTAAGGTTTTCAGAGATTTTGCCTATTTGCAGAGCTTACTGAAAGAGATCTTTAAAGTCAGTGCGTATTAGGAAATGCATTCATTCATCTAAGTTTATTGAGTGCCTGCCTACTTTATCTCAAGTGTGTGTGGAGTAATAAGGATATGACAGTAGACAGAAAAAATAACTTTCATGTATGATGCATATGTTCTAGTGTTTACTAGTTCATTTTACACATAAAACAATATATATTATCTAATATGCTAGAAACTGTACTGAGTGAGCGAAAATGGATAAATTTCCTGACTTCCAAGGGCCTGTATACATTAATGGCAGAGAAACTTAATTTATAATATTAGTGTTGTCAGCAATAAACAAGTCTGTATTTTATTTATCACACACGTATTTTCTGAGAACTTCTAAATCTCAAGGAAATGATGGAGGGAAATTGGGATACAAAAAAGAATAGGATATGACCCTTATAATCTGTGGGACTTGTAGTCCTGATTGTGTGTGAGGGACCAGTCCTGTGACCTCCAGAACACACGGAGTCAGGATATCAGGCTGACCAACATATAACAGACCTTTGGAAGCAGCTAGCCCATCATGCTGTATTTTTTTTTCATTTTTATTAAACTTCTAGTTTACCTGAAAACAAATAAAATGAGTCAAAATATTTTAAAGATATTACATAGTATGTTCCATCAAAGAGATGATGATAATAATTATAATCACAATGTGACAGTATTAATAGAATGGTGTCTAACACTCATTTTGTTTTTATCTTGTGCTAGACACTCTTCTAAGAGCATTATATGTTTTAACGTCTTTCATCCTACAGTAACCATGCAGAATAAGTATTTTCATCTCATTTTGCAGTTGAAATAACTGATGATATCTTTGGTAGCTGATAGGGTAAGTGTTTTGCTCAAGGCCACATGGCTAGTGGATAGTAGGGCCAGATTTTCAACACCAACATTGAAGTTGTAGGACCTAAATGCTAAGTAACCCAGGAATAAATGTAAATTTTACTTTATAAGAATAAATAGGGACTTTATTTATAGAAAAAAAATAAGAGCAGGTTGCTTATAGGAGTAGAGAAATATGAGTTATTTTAGACCAAGGTAATAGGGGATGCTTAGAAGGGAGAATGGGATTTGATGTGTGCTTTATAAAATGGGCACTGCCCTAAACTATGACATCAGACAAATTACTCTAGTGATCTCTGAAGCATCTTCTGTTAACTAGCATTACAAAAGTCCTTCGTACCTATCTTCACGAGTAGGAAGATGTAATTAAATTTGGAGAATGTCTTGCAGGAACATCTGAGAGCAAAATATGAATAGTTCTACCTTCCAGAAGGTTTTCTGTTAGGATCTTCAGAGTGTGAAGAGATTTCACTATAGAGAGAAGACATGATTCCAGGTTTGCCATATTTAGAAATCACATGAACTGCTGAATGTAGAACACATTTTGATTCCTCTTTGGTCTTTCATTCTACTTTTTATTAGATTAATGTGAACATTCCTTGTCTTTTCCTGGCCTTCTTTCACCACATTTTCATTTTCCTTCTCCTTCTACTTCTTCCTTTTCCTCCTTCTCCACCTCTCCTCTTCTAAATGCCTCAAAGCATGACATTATATAAAAATAAAATAATCTTTTTGCCATATGTAACTTGGAATGGATCAGGGTTTGATTTGTGAACTTGATTTCCCTAGAAATGAGCATCACTTTTAAAATAAAATTAGAATAAACATATAACTTCATGAAGCCCACAATATTTTGGACAAAAATTAGATTCATGCTGGATTTGGTTAGAACTTTATGTTCAGCTATAGGCCAACTGGTTTCTGTTAAATTATACTTAATGTCATCCATTTCTTTGAAAGTTCCAGAGACTAAAAATATTTCTTGAGTTTTGGTGCATTTGCATGACTACACTGCATACCATTTTCTCTGTATTACGTAGCACCATGCTTGATATTTATGTAAGCAGTATTGTAAGAATACGCTTTTTTTTTTTTTTTTTTTTTTTTTTTTTTTTTTTTTACTCACCAGAATTGCAATGTGTTCAACAGCATAGGCCTGCCTACTTTGGGAAAAACTGAGATAGGAACATATGAACTTTGGGTACATACAAACTAGAAAGTTAAAAATCAACATTTGGCTTGAAAGCAATGCTATAATAGAACAATTTATATGCAATGAAATATTCACAATATGATTCATTTTCTTAGATCTTTTTTATCATTCAAGATTTAGTATCCTGATGATCACATATCAGGTGAAGAACACAGTGGATAGAGCAGCTTTCTAATTTAAATTGTTTTAATAATTATTTGTTCAAAGCTTCAGGGTAAGGAGTAGATATGGCATTCTATATTATCAACATGATTTATATGGCCAAGGATGCAATACATATAAATGGAAAAGTTTAATCAGAACCGTGGACACAGAAATCTAACACCAACATAGATTTCTGTGGTTTTTATTCCAGGAAAGAAAAATTTAGCCCTCAAAATAGGATATGTATCTCTCAAACCAATAATTAGCTTAGAAGAAAAATAGTTGAGGTGGATTTTCTGAGTCATTAGGATATGGTCTTCGAGTCATCTTTCTAATTAGCTGGGGGCATCCATCAGCACACTTTGCTAAGTTAAATTATATGGTGCAGTGTTGGAAGTTTGACAACTTACTCTATTACATTTCAATGGAAACATTTTAACAAAACAAATCTTTAAAAATAGCATTTTTTAAAAAGTGGGTGAAATGAATAATCATTCAAATGCTCCATAGCTATGCTTATTGAAGAAAAATATAGGACAAATCTCTGCCTTTGAATTTTTGTAATTTTGACTTCTAATACATGCAACCACTTCAAAATGGGTATTTATTATATCAGTTCATGTAAAGGCAAGATGACAGGTATGGAATGAGGCATTCTTTAATTCCTTATTCATTTTTTTCACTGAACTGCCCAACTTTGTGGTTCCTGTGATATGTTTTTCCCCAAAAAACCACAAAGCAGTGGCACTCCTGGCAGGAAGGTATAGAGAATAACAGTGGAAGAAGACTGGTTTACAAAGGGAAGTTTTCCAGGCATATTACTCAGGGAATGGATCACTGGATTTGATTCTAGAAGCTTACTAATGATAGGTAATAAGAATGCAGTCTATGGTCAGGCGCAGTGCTCACACCTGTAATTCCAGCACTTTGGGAGGCCGAGGCGGGCGGATCACGAGGTCAGGAGATCAAGACCATCCTGGCTAACATGGTGAAAACCCCTTCTCTGCTAAAAATACACACACACACACACACACACACGCACACACACAAAATCCTGGCGTGGTGGCAGGCACCTGTACTCCCAGCTACTCGGGAGGCTGAGGCAGGAGAATGGCGAGAACATGGGAGGTAGAGCTTGCAGTGAGCCGAGATCCGCACCACTGAACACCAGCCTGGGCGACAGAACAAGACTCAGTCTCAAAAAAGAGAAAAAAAGAATGCAGTCTATATGGTCAGACAAGCCTGAGGAGGTTGAATTCTCTTTTTTCTACTTATTAGTGGTGTGACCTTGGGGAAGTTACCTTTTCTATGCTTTACTTTCTTGAATTGTGTAAGAGATACACAACATATACTTCAGATTTTTTTTCTGAGAATTAAATAAGTACAAAGTAGTAGTCATTAATTGGTTACCATTAATATTACCATGATCACTTTTGCTTTCACTCAGTATTTTGTTTGCATATGACTGCTACTCTGAAAACCTAACAAACCAATAAATTCATTACTGAGTTGTTAATGCACAATCACATATTTCTTGATTCCCTCTTACCTAGCCAAGGGAATGTTTAAACCATAACAACTATGTATTCCTGCACTTACATATGACAAATAAAGGAGCCCATGACTAAGCTGAGAACAAAAATAGTCACCTGGTACTCTAATACAGACCCAGTTGGATTCACTGTCTGGAGTTTATGATGCAGACCCCTGGCTTCAAGACTTGCTTCTGATAATTAGCTTGTGTTGCAGTTGGCTGATATTTCCCATGTAACTGTTGGCACATGAGAGGATTCAACTACTCATTCTACAGCAAAGGGAACAGGGGCAACTAGCCCTAGCCCAACTGCAGACTACATTCTATGAACAATCTCTTGTTCAGCAAAATCTCAGCGGTGGTGAAAATGTGGGTATCATGGATTAATGTCCTGCAACTTAACTTCATCTGCCATTAATCAGAAGAGGAAAGAGTTAACCAGCCACTAACATCCGGAAGCTGACCTGATACTATCAGCCAGAACTAAAGTTACTACGAGGTTGTCTGATACTCTGTTAGTCAGGCTTTGGTGTTCTGTTGAACATAAACAATATCCCAGAACTTCAGCGTCATTCATGACCATTGTGTGAATCTTTGTAATTTTAAGACACTCTCCCTCCAAAATAAAAAAAAAGAGAACTCTTCTAGCCAGGTGTGGTGGTGTGTGCCTGTAGTCTCAGCTGCTCAGGTGGGAGGACTACTTGAGCTCAGGAGTTCCAGGAAACAGAGTGAGACCCTATCTCTCTAACAAAAACAACAAAAAAGAAAAAGGAAAAAAAAAAAAAAAAGACTAATCTGTAGTCATGTTTGAACAAAGACAAAATAGAAACCATGAACATTGTTGAAGCAACAAAAATGACCAAACATTTTCTTATCCTGGTTAATATGAATGATTGCTGCTTCTGTATTCAACACTTTAAGCTTAAGTATTAGTCTAGTTTTCCATTCTTCTAGAGAAGATGTGTTAGGTAGGATACCCAATCATAAAATTACCCCTGCTTCTTGGAGGACGAGACAGGCAGATCACTTGAGGTCAGAAGTTTGAGACCAGCCTGGCCAACATGGTGAAACCCTGTCTCTACTAGAAATAGAAAAATTAGCCAGGCATGGTGGTGGGTGTCTGTAATCTCAGCTACTTGGGAGGCTGAGGTAGAAGAATCTGTTGAACCTAGGGGGTGGAGGTTCCAGTGAGCCACCGAGATGGCGCCATTGCACTCCAACCTGGGCAACAAGAGTGAAACTCCATCTCAAAAAAAAAAAAAAAAAAAAGCCCCTGCTTCTTGATGCCTAAAAAACAAAGCAAAACCTGCTTCTTTAAACTTTCCCTGAAGTTACCTCACGCAAGCCTAATTTGTAAGTGTTCTCTAACACCCTTTCATTGAGGTGCCTCATGGTTCTCCATGTTGCATGTTCTCTCTTACTGCAACAAATTATAATTTCTTTTTATAAAAAACAATTTGTTAGATATTGGGTGAATTCCCAGTGGTCTTTGACTGGAGAGTCTTGACAAAGTTAAACAAATGAACTTTCTGTGTGATATCCACAATGCACATGTGAGTCAGATGAATTGCTATAAATGTTTAAACAAAAATCGAATGGAGTGCAATTTGCTCTCCTGAGCCTGTAAACAAAGTCAATCTCTTTTGCTCTATTTGTGGATTGGCTTATTTTAGGAAAGAAAATGACAAATGAATTTTATCATGGCGGGATCTAGCTCCTGCTGGGGGCAGTCTTCCCCATGTATCCTTGGGGACAATCTTCTTTTACAAAAACAAAACAAACATACAAAATCCCTGAACTCCACACCAATTTGTAAAATATTTTCTTCTAAAGCAGTAAAAATTTAATGACCTACATTATGATAAGGTGTTGTTAGGGTTTGGGGGATAAAGAGCTGTTTTGCTTTTTGAATATTCTGATTAACTTGAGTGTTTGCTTCAATAATAGTGTGAAGGAACAAAACAACATCAAACTTGCCAGCATTAGAAATGTGGACATTGAGAGAAAGAAGGAAGAGTAAGAAAAAAAGGATAATGTGAATTTTTTAGCAATATTTTAGAAAAAACAGGAACATTATCAAGGCAGGAGAATTTCTATGACTGGTGATATGGTTTGGCTGTGTCCCTACCCAAATCTCATCTTGAATTGTAGCTCCCATAATTCCCATGTGTTGTGGGAGGGACCTGGTGGATGATAATTGAATCACAGAGGCAGAGGTAGTGAATAAGTCTCACGAGACCTGATGGTTTTATAAAGGGTAACCCCTTTTGCTTGGTTCTCATTCTCTCTTGCTGCTACCCTGTAAGAAGTGCCTTTCACCTTCCACCATGTTTGTGAGGCTTCCCCAGCCACGTGGAACTGTGAGTCCATTGAACCTCTTTTTCTTTATAAATTACCCAGTCTTGGGTATGTCTTTAATGAAAGCATGAAAAGGGACTAATACAACTGGGTAAGATGAGAGTCAAAAAAAAAAAAAAAAAAAAAAGCTCACAGAGAGATATAGAACCAGGTTTATATACTATGATTTGAGAAGAAAACAATAATATGTATGTATACATGGGTAAAATAATGGAGTATTCTGATAAGAATACTTAGGAAACTCATAAGATAAGCTTATTCCACATAGGAACACTGTGTGGCTAGGTCAGAGAGGGGAAAATAAATTTACCTCCCTATGTATTTATGTATGTGTGTGTGGGGGTGTGTGTGTGTGTATGTTTATCCCACACATGCCTTGTTTACTAAAAATAAATAGAATTTTAATATGAAACTAATCAGTCATAAAAGAAGTATATACAGAGAGAATAACATCTGATCCTGAGATATGACAGACTCATTTTCTTTTCTTTTCTTTTTCTCCAAGATGGAGTCTTGCTCTGTCACCCAGGCTGGAGTGCAGTGGCGCAATCTCGACTCACTGCAACCTCCGCCTCCCAGGTTCAAGTAATTCTCCTCTCTCAGCCTCCTGAGTAGCTGGGATTACAGGCATTCGCCATCATGCCCAGCTAATTTTTGTATTTTTAATAGAGATGGGGTTTCACCATGTTAGCCAGGCTGGTCTCAAACTCCTGACATTGTGATCTGCCTGCCTCGGCCTCCCAAAGTGCTGGGATTACAGGCATGAGCCACCATGTCTGGCTACAAACTCATTTTCAAAAGGGAGAAACTACCAATATTACTTGTGCATTAATACAACCGGAAGCTTTTGGAGACCCTTTTTTGGGGGAAGCAAGTTTCAGTTTGACTCCTGGCTCTTCTTTTTTTAGCTGGGTGACAGAGTGCTTAAGTTTAAACAACCTAAGCTTTCTGAGCCATAGAGTTCTCCTCTTAATAGAGGGATTTTGAAATATCTACCTCCCAGCGCCATTGTGAAGGTTTAGTCAATTAAGTAGAGAAATATACTTAGCCAGTGAGTGACTTTTAGAAAATTCTTTCTCATTCTTCCAAGTTTACTGTTTGTGTTACCCCCATCTGTCCCCCACCCGCCCACATCACCGGCCCACTTCTTTGAAGTGACTAGAAATGAACCATTTAACAAAAGACCTGTGAGTACACCTCGGAAAAAAGGGAAGATGGAAGTCGGAGATAAGGCCCAGTGATATTCCACAGGGAGGTTGAGAAGAGAATGGCCAGTATCACCTGTATTAGTTTCCTGGGGCTGCTGTTGCAAATTACCTCAAAATTGGTGGCTTAAAACAACACAAATTTATTCTATCATAGTTCTAGAGTTTAGAAGTCTGAAATCAAGGTGTTAACAAGACCATGTTCTCGCTGAGGGCTCTACTGAAGAATTCTTAGTTACCTCTTTACCTTCTGGTGGCCTCAGCAGTCCTTGGCCATCCTTGACTTGTGGTTGCATCACTGCAATCTCTGCCTCCATGTGTCTTCCCTGGATCTCTGTGGGTCCTCTCTTATTCTTATAAGAACAACCATTATTGGATTTAGGGCTTACTGTACTCCAAAATGACCTCATTTTAACTTGATTACCTCTGCAATGACCTTATTTTCAAAGATGGCCACATTTACAGGTACTGGGAGTTGGCACTTCAACATATCTTTTTTGGGGAAATAATTCAACCCACTACTCCTCCTGTCTCAGAAAACAGACTTGTAGTCACACGAAGAGGGAGGGATGCAAACAGAATGGCTGTGTTTAGGAGTCAAAAGCGATAAACAGTAAGCTGATCTTGGGACATGGACAAAGTGTCATTCCTTTAAGTGGCTGCTAGAATACCTTGCTGAAACTTTCTAAAATGCAGACATCCTTTCCTATGTTTGTTATAAGAGAATTTTTGTAATGCCTGTGAAAACATTGATTCTCACCTGCAGACCTCTGAGTTATGGTTTATAGAGGGGTAGGGTACTATAGTCTCACAATTTCTGGCCTAAAAGTTGATGTTAAAAGTATGTATCACATTTACACATTTACATTGACTCTTTTCCTAAAAGAAGAATCTCCAGGCTCAAGAAGAATAATGCTAAAATTAAAAATGACATAAAATATACTTGTCACTAAGTGTAAGAGTTCAGAGGAGTAGGTTCTTTCTAACATTTACAGAGCCTTAGACAAGAGTACATGGAGGTTCCCAACTGCATCCTTCTCTCTTCTTTTTTTTTGCTCTATTATGTGCCTCATCCATGTCTGGTGGACATTCCAGAACTCAGGTCCAAGCACCATCTGTTCCCCCAAACAGATGCCCCTTCACTCTGCCTCAGACATAAGAATATGTTCACCTGAAGAAATGTCTGCTGGAAAGAAACCAGCACAAGCCTCAGAGATGAGTTTATGGTATTCAGGCATGGAATTTGGAGTCCCCCATGCCAAGAAGATGACCCAGAAGGTGAGGAAAGACACAGATTATTTAAGACTACAGTGTCTTAACCCTTGAGCTTTATTACAAAGGCAGGTAAGATAAAACCAATATTAAGTATCTATAAAGTAGGGGACCTCAGAGTAGGTTCTTGATGACCCAGGTCTAAGGGCAGGATGCTAGGTGGTTTTGTCCATACTTTATTAAATTAGTCCCCTTTTCTTGAAACAGAAAAGTAACTTTATTAACATCTACATTTGCTTTTTAAAGACTGTGACCATTGTTATAATAGCCTTCTATAGTCACTTTTGACTCCTGTTATAGCTTGGTTTGATTTATATACCATTTTAGACACTTAAAAGCAAATTTTCTTAAGCTGGGGTCAGTGGTGCACACCTGTAGTCCCAGATATTCAGGAGGCTGAGGCAGGAGGATTACTTGAGCCCAGGAGACCAACCTGGGCAACATAGCAAGATCCCATCTCAAAAAGAGCACAAGATCTCTCATCTTTACCCTATTTACTATATAATACTTCTCTTATTCTGGTAGGTGGTAGACTACTTGATGTAAGGAGA
Organism: Theropithecus gelada; assembly: GCF_003255815.1. Lineage (NCBI taxonomy): Eukaryota > Metazoa > Chordata > Mammalia > Primates > Cercopithecidae > Theropithecus > Theropithecus gelada. Next base: position 35,584,628 of record NC_037682.1, read on the forward strand.
TTGTTTATCAGGTTAACTGGTAAATATTAAAGGACTTCAAGGTAAAGAATGTGCCCCAGATGGAACCTCTGAAAAACACACCAAAAATTATCCCATCACTGCCTCTCTGGATTATGACTTGAATTTTTATTATTATGAAGGTTGTGAAGGAAGGGGACTGAATTAAGAGAGGGATTTGAAAAATACTGTCATTGGGCGTGAACAACTTGGGAAATAAATTTCCTTGAGTGGGCCCCTAAAATATCATACTGGATGTACCAGGGATAAGGACAGAGATAATGAAGAAGCTCCTAATGAGTTTTAGAAAGCCAGACAGGTCCTTGCTATCTTATGTTATCCCAGGAAACCTATGACTGTTATGGGCTGTATGTCCCACTAGTGATACAGAGATGGAGGATGTTTTGTACATAAGGATTTACACTATAGGGTTATTTATAGTTATAAACAATTGGAAACAAATACTTAGCAATTTTCTAACAGTGTAGTAAATACATTTATTCAAGAATAGTCTACTATTAGTCATGTACTACAGTCATGTACTATTATATTGATATCACAATTCATGTTATAGTATAATATTTAATAGCATGGAATATTCTAATAACTATATTAAAGTGGGCAATAGAGAAACAGCACATCTAATTTAAACTTGCAGAAGGGAGAATCATTTTTATGTACTCATATGAAAAAGCCTAGTCAAGTATACTGAAGCATTAGTAGTAGTGATCCGTAAGAGTGGTTTGGGAGGCTGAGGCAGGACAATGGTGTGAGCCTGGGAGGCAGAGGTTGCAGTGAGCTGAGATCGCACCACTGCACTCCAGCCTGGGTGACAGAGATAGACTTTGACTCAAAAAAAAAAAGAAAAGAAAAGAAGAGTGGTTTAATTTTCTATCTGTATTTTTTTTCTGAATTTTGCATATTGTCTTCAATAGATAAATATTTTACTATTGAAAAAGATGGTGAATAAAAGCATCAAACTATTTTAGAAAAAAGACAATAAGTTATGTCCTGATGTAAAGGTAAAATCATGAGATGTATTAGCTGTTGAGTCCATCTTCTCCTCTTTGTCTCTCTATTCATAGACATTTGAGGCTGCGACTCCTGTGTGTCTATAGAGAACATTAATTTATTTATGTGAGGAGGTGTCAATATCTTTATTTTTAAAAAGAAAGATATTGGTGTTTAAGATTATCCAAAACAATAATGACAGCAGTAACAATAATAATTGTGCACATTTGTGTAGCATCTGTCAATTAGCAAAACTTCTTCATACTTGTCTAAAGAGGAGTAATTCTGCCCAAAAAAATGTTTTCATTATGCATGGGAGAGAAAAGCGTTATATGAGGCCAGTCTAACTTTTCATAATATAGTAATAATAATTTAAAATAGGGAAGAATAAACTTATAGAATAAATTTAACTTTTATATTTTTAATAGAAGTATAACACTAAGCTTCAACTAAAGAGTGTTTTGGGTTGCTTGCAAGTGACAGATTTAAGTTCTGCCCATTGGAAGCTACTCTGCTGCTGCTGTGTTAACATGCCTCTTCCTCTCTATCCACCTACTTTTCCACTAAGGAAGACCCAACATGTTATACAAAAGTATGAAGGGGCACAGTCAAATGCACATAACAGCTCCTTCTAGCTTGCTTTACAACCTACTACTTCACAAACATTTTACAAGCAATATTTTCAGTGTAAGATGAGGCAAATTTTATACCTAGCAATGGAGGAATCAGCTAGAAACAATCCAAGCAGCTACCTTTCCTAGGAAATATATACTGTTGTTTTGACTTTATTGTGTGCTAGGTAGGAAAGTAAGATAGGGGTTATATGGTTTGGCTGTGTCCCCACCCAAATCTTACCTTGAATTGTAGTTCCCATAATCACCATTTATCTTGGGAGGGACCAGTGGAGATAATTGAATAATGGGGGAGGTTTTCCCCATCCTATTCTCATGATTAGGAGTCTTGTCTCACAAGATCTGATGGTTTTATCAAGGGCTTCCACCTTTACTGGGCACTCATTCTCTTTCCTGTCACCCTGTGAAGAGGTGCCTTCTGCCTTGATTGTAAGTTTCCTGAGGCCTCCCAAATTATGCAGAACTGTGAGTCAATCCTTTTTACTATACAAATTGCCCAGTGTCATGTATTTCTTCATAACAGCATGAAAACAGACTAATATATGGGTTTATTAAATTGCATGTGTTAAAGGAAAGGCTCATTTTCCTGTTTCCTTTATTTTTGTTTATAGAATATGTTCTAAGTTCAGATATCTTTTTTTTTCAAGTTTTATTTTAGATTCAGGGGTACATGTTCAGGTTTGTTACATGGGTAAATTGTGTCTCTGAGGTTTGATGCACAAATGATTTCATCACTCAGGTAGTGAGCATAGTAAGGTAGTTTTTGATCCTTGCCCTCCTAATATTCTTCACCCTCTAGTAGGCCCTGTATCTATTGTTCCCCATTTTGTGTCCATGTGTAGTAAATGTTTAGCTTCTACTTATAAGTGACAATATGCAGTGTTTGGTTCTCTGTTCCTGCATTAATTTACTTAGGATAATGGCCTCCACCTGCATCCATGTTGCTGACAAGGACATTATTTTGTTCTTTGTTTATGGCTGTGTTGTATTCCATGGTATATATTTACCACATTTTCTTTATACAGTCCGCTGTTGATGGGTATCTAGGTGATTCCATGTCTTTGCTATAGTGAATAGTGCTGTAATAAACTTGTGAATTTGTATCTTTTTGGTAAAACAATTTATATTCCTTTGGGTATATACCCGATAGTGTGATTGCTGGTCAAATGGTAGTTCTGTTTGACTTCTTTGAAAAATCTCCAAAATGCTTTCCATAGTGACTGAACTAATTTACATTTGCACCAGCAGTGTATAAGTATTCCCCTTTCTCTGCAACCTCACCAACAAGTATTATTTTTCGAGTGTTTTATAAAAGCCATTCTGACTGGTTTGAGATAGTATCTCATTGTGGATTTGATTTGCATTTCTCTAATCATCAATGATGTTGGTCTTCTCATATGTTTGTTGGTCATGTGTTTGTCACTTTTTGAGAAGTGTCTGTTCATAGTCTTTCTTCATTTTTAAATGAGGTTGTTTGTTTTTTGCCTGTTTATTTGTTAGAGTTCCTTATAGATCCTTGATATTAGACCTTGTCAGATGTATAATTTGCAAATATTTTCTCCCATTCTGTAGGTTGTGTATTACTCTGTTGATAGTTTCACTGCTGTGCAGAAGCGCTTTAGTTTAATTAGGTACTACTTTTCTATTTCTTTCATTGCAGCTGCTTTTGGAGACTTCATTATAAAATTTTTGCCAAGGTCTAGGTCCAGAATGGTAGATCTTAGGCTTTCTTCTAAGGTTTTTATAGCTTTAGGTTTTAGAGTTAAGTCTTTAGTCCATCTTGAGTTAATTTTTGTATATATTGAAAGGAAGGGCCATATATATATATATTTATATATATATATTTATATTTACATATAAATATATATACAATTTTATATATATATATAAAAATACCTGAGTTTGGTGGCGGGCACCTGTATTCCCAGCTACGTAGGAGGCTGAGGCAGGAGAATCGCTTAAACCCAGGAGTCAGAGGTTGCGGTGAGCTGAGATTGGGCCATTGCATTCTAGCCTGGGCAACAAGCATGAAACTCTGTCTCAAGAAAAAAAAAGAAGTAAAGAAAGGAAGGGGTTCTATTTCAATCTTCTGCATATGGCCAGTCACTTATCACAGCACCATTTATTGAAGAGAAATTCCTTTCCCCATTGCTTGTTTTTGTTGACTTTGTCAAAGATCAGATGCTGGTAGGTATGCAACTTTATTTGTGAGTTCTCTAACCTGTTCCATTGTGTCTGTTTTTGTACCAGTACCATGATATTTTGTTTATTGTAGCTTATGGTATAGTTTTATATCAAGTAGTGTGATGTTTTTGGCTTTGTTCTGTTTCCTTAGGATTATTTTGGCTCTTTGGGCTCCATTTTGGCTTCATAAATTTTAAAATCGTTTTTTCTAGTTCTGTGATAAACAATGTCACCAGTAGTTTGATAGGAATAACATTGAATCTGTAAATTGGTTTGGGCAGGATGGCCGTTTTAATAATATTCTTCCTACCCATGATCATGGAATGTGTTTCCATTGGTTTGTGATGTCTTTGACTTCTTCAGAAGTGTTTTGTAATTCTCACTGTAGAGATCATTTACCACCTCAGTTGGCTGTATTTCTAGATATTTTGTTCTATTTGTGGCTATTGTGATTGAAAGTGTGTTCTTGATTTGGCTCTCAGCTCAGACATTACTGATGTGTAGAAATGCTATGGATTTTTGTATGTTGATTTTGTATCCTGAAACTTTGCTGAAGTTACTTATTCTAGGAGGTTTTTGGTGGAGTCTTTATGGTTTTCTGGGCATAGAGTCATATCATTAATTAAGAGAGATAGCTTGACTTCTTCTTTTCTTATTTGGATGTCTTTTATTTCTTTACTTTGCTTTATTGCTCTGGCTAGGACATCCAGTTTATATTGAAAGAACTGGTTAGAGTGGGCATCTTTCTTTTGTTCCAATTCTCAAGGGGAATGTTTCCAGCTTTTGCCCATTTAATATGATGTTGGCTGTGAATTTGTCATAGATGGCTCTTATTTCGAGGTGTGTTCCTTTGGTGCATTAAAGTTTGTTCAGGGATTTTAGCCTGAAGAAACGCTGAATTTTATCAAAAACCTTTTCTGCCTTTATTAAGAGGATCATGTGTATTTTGTTTTTAATGATAAATGATTCAACAAGAAAACTATCATAAATATATATGCTCCCAGCACTAGAGCACCCAGATTCATAAAACAAATTCTTAGAGACCTATGAAGAGACTTAGATAACCATCCAATGGTAGTGTGAGACTTTAATACTCCCACTGACAGTGTTAGACACATCACTGAGGCAGAAAATAAAGATATTCTTGACATAAATTCGACACTTGACCAAATAGACCTAAGAGGCGTCAACAGAATATGCAACAGTAAAATATACATTCTTCTCATGCACATGGCACGTACTCTAAGATTGGCTACATGCTCAGCAATCTCTAGCAAATTTTAAAAAACCTAAATCATGCCAACCACTCTCTTAGACCATAGCACAGTAAAATATAATCCAATACCAAGAAGAACTTTCAAATCATACAGTTACTTGGAAATTAACCAATCTGCTCTTAAACTTTTGAGTAAATAATAAAATTAAGGTATAAATCCAAAACTTCTTTGAAACTAATGAAATAAAGATATAATATATCAGAATATCTGGGACACAGCTAAAGCAGTGTTAAGAGGAGTGTTTATAGTGCTAAAAGCCTAAATTAAGAAGTTAGTAAGATCTCTAACAATGTAACATCACACCGAGAGGAACTAGAAAAACTAGAGCAATTCAACCCCAAAGCTAGCAGAAGAAAAGAAATAACCATAATCAGAGCTGAACTGAGTGAAATTGAGTTGCAAAATCCACTTAAACAATCAACAAAACCTAAAGTTTGTTTTTCGAAAGAATAAATAGTGTTGATGGACAGCTAGCTAGATTAATAAAGAAAAAGGAGAGAAGATCCAAATAAACACGATCAGAAATGACTAACGTGATAATCTCACCAACACTGCAGAAATATAAGGAGTCCTCAGGGACTATTATGAATAGCTCTGTGCACACAAACTAGAAAATCTAGAAGAAATGGATAAATTCTAACAAATACACAAACCAAGACTGAACCAGGAAGAAATTGAAATCCTGAACAGATCACCAATGAGTTCCCAAATTAAATATGTAATAAAATATTTACCAACCAGAAAAAGCTCTGGACCACATGAACTGCAGCCAAATCCTACCAGATAAAGAAGAACTGGTACCAATCCTACTAAAATTATTTCAAAAAATCAAGGAGGAGGGACTCCACCCTAACTCATTCTATGAGGCCAGCATCATTCTGATAGCAAAATCTGGCAGGAATACAGTGAAAAAAGAAACTTCAGGCAAATATCCCTGAAGAACATAAATTCGAAAATCTTCAGCAAAATACTAACAAACTGAATCCAGCAGCACATCAAAAAGCTAATTTACCAAGATCAAATAGGCTTTATTCATTGGATGCAAGGCTGGTTTAATACACAGAAATTAATAAATGTGATTCATCAGATAAATAGAAATAACTTCTGATATTTCTCTCTTAAAATAATCCTTAAAAATGTACTAAAATCAATCTTAGGTTGAGGGAAAAGAACTTTAAGAAAAACTTTAAAAGATGATATTTATTGAGCATCCTTCTGCCCGTCACTAAAGGTACAAGCAATTATGCCTGTTATAATAAAGAAATAGTACGAAAATTTAGCCAGTCTTAGAAATTAATTTCAGAGAGGCCACTGTGAGGATGTGTGTTTAGGTAGAATACATTTTTTTTCAACATCTTCACCTAATTGAAAGAGAGGCCAAATAGGAATTCTCTTAATTTGGAGTAAACTGATGTGCTAAGAGATAGGGAACACTGGATAAAAGTGTGCATACAAAGAGCTCTTTAAAATTCTATTCTGTATCACTTTCTTTACTAAGGTTTACTAAGTTTCAGTTTTCTTGTAAAAATAGGGTGAAAGACCTACTTTCCAGTGTTGTTACAAGAGTTAAACAAATTGTGTACAAAATATAAGAGTTAAACAAATTGTGTACAAAATTTATAATGTACCACATACTACGTGGTACATTATAAATGTTCAATAAGTAGGAGTTGTGCAGCATTATCATGCAGTCTTACATTATTTGATATCCATAGTGGCACCAAATATGTACTTCAATAAACTTCTTCTGAATTTATTAAGAAAATAAAGGAGATCCATAGATGGATCTTATCTATATGGCAAACCAACATGTATGGCATGTGATAATTTAGGAAATACTAATTCTCTTTGTAACATTTCAAGTGGACTACATGTGTATGGGACAAAAAAAAATGTATTTTCTAATAGTAGGCATATTTTGTTTTAGTTTGTTTGTCCCGCTATAGCAGAATACCTGAAACTGGGTAATTTATAAAAAACAAGAATTTATATTTTTTGAAGGAAAAATTGTATTTTTTTTTTATGTAGAGAAAACTCAACACTATACATTTAACCCACTTTAGTGGCAAGTTCTTTAGCCTTTGCCTTTTTGAGCTTGGCAATGCAAGCTACAGATCTGGTACCCAGGACATTGCCTCCCCAGTGACGGTGAATCTCATTGTATCTGTCGTTGCAGTTGGTCCTGATAGCTTCCACCAGCTTAGCCAAAGCTCCTTTGTCTTCCGAGTTAACCTGTGTGAAGGCAGCAGTGGTGCAGGTCTTCCTGTGGACTAGATGTCCCAGTTTTGCCTTCCCCTTGATAGTGCAGTAAGGGACCCCCATTTTACAATGTAGGGCAGGCAAGAAAACAGCCAGCTCGATGGGATCCATGTGTGTGCAGTAACCACCAACTGAGCTTTCTTGTTCTCCACCAAGGTGGTGATGGTGTTAACTCCTGCTCCAAGGACAGGTGGTCTCTTAGTAGGGACATCCCCTTTGCTGGCAGCTTTCTTCTCGGCCCCAGGCCAACAACCTCTGCTTATTCTTTTGCTTTGTCTCTGGTCTGTACTTGTGGGCCGGCTTAAGCAGCTGAGTAGCTGTTTGCTGGTCCAGGGCCTAGATGAACTGGTTAATCACAGGAGGCACTTTCAGCTGCTTATAGAGGGTGGCTCTCTGCTGCTATAACCTGATATAGCTGGGCCATTTCACAAAGCAGGTGAGGTCTCTTTTGAACTGGATGTCATGTTGAATGCCAACATTCTTAGGCCTTTTCTCAGACAGGGGATTCACCACTTTCTTGGTCTCCTGCTTCTTCACAGCAGTAGGGACCACAGCCACTTTTTTCCCCTTGGCCTTCTTTCCTTTCAGCATCTTAGGTGGTGGGAGGAGACAGCAAGAACAAAAATTTATATTCTCACAATTCTGAAGAGTAGGAAGTCCAAAATCAAGGCACTGGCATGTGGTCCAGTAAGGGCCATTTTGCTGCATCCTCATGTGGCAGGAAGTAGATGTTCATGTGAGCATAGGTTCGCAGAATGCTGCCCAAACCCTCTTTCAAAGGACTTTAATCCCAGTAACAAAAAGCATCCCTCATGGCCTAGTCATCTCTTAAAGGTCCAACTCTTAATATTATCACATTGGCAACACTTGGATTTTAGAAGGGATTAGGTTTCAACATGAATTTTGGAGGGAACACAACATTTAAACCATAGCAGAAAACGTGTCAAAAATGGCAAATTATGTAGAATAAATTTAATGAACTTTAAATGTCAAAACTTCTGATTTGGGTTTAACACCCATTTTGAATGACAGTTAGCACCAAGGTTTTAATGCAGACCTCTAACTTTCATTTCTGAAATGATATATTTTTTCTAACTGTTGGCTTTGTTTTCAGAACAGCTTTTCAATTTAGGTCTTTACTACACAGCTTTATATTTTTTTTCCTTATCTCCCACCTGCCAAATTTGGCAATTTTCTTTGGGCTTGGAATGTGTGTAATATAGATTTTGTATTTCCTACAATACTTAGTAGACTATTTGGCACACAGTAGATAATGATATGGTTTGGCTTTGTGTCCCCACCCAAATGTCATCTTGAATTATAATCCCCATGTGTTGAGGGAGGGACCTGGTGGGAGTTGATTGGATCATGGAGGCGGTTTCCCCTGTGGTGTTCTCATGATAGTGAGGGAGTTCTCACGAAAGCTGATGGTTTTATAAGGAGATCTCTCTCTCTCTCTCCCCCCACCCCCCTCCCCCCCCGGCCTTGTGAAGAAGGTACTTGCTTCCCCTTCACCTTCTGCCGTGACTGTAAGCTTCCTGAGGCCTCTGCAGTCATGTGGAACTGTAACTCAATTAAACCTCTGTATTTATAAATTAACCAGTCTCAGGTATTATCATTATAGCAGTGTGACAACAGACTAATACACTCAATAAACACACACAAACATATATATATATATGCCATTATTATTTGTCTTTTAGTATGCACCTACTATTTATTGTGGTAAAACTTTACACTGATTATCTTATTTAATTTTCTGAGAAACACTGACAAGTTAATATTCACATTTTATAAAAGAGAAAACAACTGATATTTAGAGAGATTAAACCATAAGGTCATGTTCCAAGACCATCTAGTTCATAAGTGGAGAGCAATTTAATTGTTTTGATGGTCATCATCTGTAACAATGGTATTATAGAAGAGTGAAATCAGCAAGATAGTAAGAGACGAAGTTTCAGGCTCTACTCCCTGCCCAACTAAAAATTCAGCTAGCAACTATCCACAAAAAACACGTTTTTGAAAATCCAAATACTTGGAACTAAGCCTGACACACTCATGTGGTCTACAGGCTGACTGAGAACTGCATTAGAAGGATAAGAACTGCCTCACTTCAACCATACGACCCCCTCTTCTTCCCCCAAGTCAGCACAATGCCAGACGGGTAGGATTTCTCTGGGCCATGGTTTTTACAGGGGATAAAAAGAACTGGTGTCAGTCATCTAGCTTCCTTAGCATTCTCAAACACTTCTCGGAAGCCCACTTTGGTTGCACCTCATGGGGGAACACTGGAAATAACATCTGGGGTCAAGTAAAAACAGAGAAATAAGATAGAGATCACATTGACCAGTGTATGATCTTGTTGGTACCTTTGTATTCCTGCCAGCTATGGCACCCAGTCATAGATACCAGCCAGCTTCATACCCCACCTGCAAAGCTGATTTGGTTGTTTTCACAACCACAGTAGGAAGTTCAATCTGGCTTGAGTTATAGATGGCTAGTCTCTATACCAAGCTCCAGATTCCACCCCAACAACTTCATCCAAGCATGGAAACGCCTTCCTCTGTCCATTTAGTAGAAGCAGAGAGGCTAGACCTGCTTGACCTAGAAGTTCAAAGAGTGACTCTGCTCAGCCAAAAAGCCTGACAAATGACCTCATCCAGGCAGGGATATCCCTGCCTCTTCCTATTTTGGAGAAGCATAGGGGCTAGACATACTTGAACCAAGAGATCAAATAATGGCTCAACTCAGACAAAAGCCCACCCCATGGTTCCACCCAAAGAGGGAGGCAACTGTCAGTTGTGCATTTCTAAGGAGCATAGTCTCTGGGCCCTGCGTGTCCGAGGCAGCAACTCTGCCTAACCTCAGAGCTGAGCCTGCAGCCCTGTCCAACTGCAGATCCAAAATGTGTCAGTCAGGGAATATATCCTCTGATAGGCATGACTAGAGGCCCTCACAGTAATCTTCCAGTTGCTCTGCCTAATAGCAGAGCCCAGCCAGAAGCTCCACATGACATAAGAGCAAAGGCAGCAAACCAATCCAAATAGCCCATAACAGGGCCTTCCAGAATTACAGAGTAAACTAAGTAGTGAAGGTGTATCCCTGCCAAAGAACACCTGTGAAAACAAGAAGAGGTGGTTGTCTCTTTATATGTACACACAACAGTGCAAAGACATAAGGTTTTCCAAAAATCTGGGAGTAATTACATCTTTTATAGAAATTAATCTCCAATAATGGATGCTAAAAGATGGATATCTATGAAATGACAAAAATTTATGATCTTCTTAAGTTCAGTGAACTTGAAAAGTATACAGCTAGAAAATTAAATGAAATTTGGAAAATAGCATGGAAAGTGAGAAATTTGATAAAGAAATAGAAACAATAGTGAAAAATAGAAATCCTGCAAATTACAGACACAATAACTGAACTGAAAAAAAAAAAATAGTAGGCTTCACCAGAAAATTCAATCAAGCAGAAGAAAGTCTGTGAGCTTGAAGGCAGGACATTTGAAATTATCTAGGCAGAGAAGCAAAAATTCTAAAGAATAAAAAATAATCAAGAAAGTCTATAGGAGCTATGGGAAACCATCAAAGGTGAAACCTTTGTATAACAGGAGGTTTAGAAGGGGATGAAAGGAAAACATCCAGAAAGCATATTTAAAGAAATAATGTCTAAACATTTTCATAATCTGAGGATAGATTCCAATGTTCATGTACAGGAAACACAGAGGTTTCAATCAAATTCAACCGAAAGAAGAGTTCACTGACACACTCATCAAAATATCAAAACTCAAAAAAACTTTGGGAGCAGCAAGAGATGAGAAACATATTACACGGAAAGGAATAAAAATACGACTGTCAACAGATTTCTCAGCAGAAACCCAACAGACCAGGAAACAAGGGGAAGATATATTAAAAATGCTAAAGGAAAAAAAAAAAAAAACTGATGAAACCACCAACCAAGAATGCTTTACTCAGAAAAATTTTTTAAGAAATGAAAGAGAAATAAAAACTTTTTAGACAAACAAAAGCTAAAGAAATTCATCACCATTAGGCCTCAAGGATTGCTGAAAGGAGTTTTGTAAATTAAAACAAAAGGCTGCTAATTAAAAACATAAAAAGTACAGAACCCAATAGTATACATAATACAGAGCTATATTTAGAATACTTTAGGAGCATAATGACAGTTGTGCAAAGCAATTTTATTCTAGTATGAGGGTTAAAAGACAAAACTATTAGCAAGAACCTAGCTAAAATAAATGTTCAAGGGATAAACTTTTGAAAATAATATAAATTCTTCCATGTGTGGTGGCATGTGTCTGTAATCCCAGCTATTTGGGAGGCTGAGGCGGGAGGATCACATGAGCCCAGGAGTTCTGGGCTGTAATGCACTATGCCGATTGGGTGTCCACACTAAATTCAGCATCAATATGGTGACCCCCTGGAGTGGGGACTACCAGGTTGCCTAAGGAGGGGTGTACCAGCCTGGGCCAGAATTGGAGCAGGTCAAAACTCCTGTGCTGAAAATAATATAAATGTTCACATCAAAATGTAAAATATTGGAAGGGGGAGTGAAAGTGTAAGTTTGCATGAAAAGTTAATTTATTATCAACTTGAAATAGACTGTTATAGCTGTAAGATGTTCTGTGTAGGCGTAATGGTAACAATGAAGAAAAAAATCCATGGAAGAATTACAAAACAAAAGTATAGAGAATTCAAAGCAAACCACCACAGAAAACTATGAAACTACAAAGGAAGACAGCAAGAAACACACAAACAAAAAATGTCACAAATCAATTAATAAAATAACAGTAGTAAGATCTTAGCTATCAATAATTACCTTAAATGTAAATGAATTGCATTCTCTAATAAAAATACATAGACTAAATGGATACAAAAAAGACCCAACTATATGCTGCCTACGAAAGATTCATCTCAGTTTTAAGTATACACATAGACTGAAAATTCAGGGATGAAAAAAGGGTATTCTACACAAATAGAAACTAAAAGAGAACTGGGGTAGCTATACTTATATAAAATAAACTTTAAGTCAAAAACTGTAAAAAGAGACAAAGAAATACATTATAAAATGATGAAGAAGTCAGTTCGTCAAGAAAACATAAAACATTTTAAATATATATGCCCCTAATATTGGAGCAACCAAATATATAAAGGAAATATTAAAGGATCTGATGGGTATTGGACATTCCAATATGACAATTGTAGGGAACTTCAATACACTACATTTAACAATGGACAGGTCATCTAAACAAAATTAACAAGATAATTTTAAACTTGAACAACATTTTTAGACCAAATCGCCCTAATAGACATGCACAAGCCATTCTTTACAACATGTGCAACAGAAGGCACTTCCTTCTCAAGAACACATGGGACATCCAGCATAGATCATATGTTAGTCCACAAAGCAAGTATTAGTAAATTTAAGAAGACATGGTTAAGAAGACTATAATTATAACAAGTATCTTTTCAAACCATAATGGTACAACTAGAAATCAGTAAAATGAGGTATTTTAAACAATTGTTTCTGAACAACCAATGGATCAATAAAGAAATAAAATGCAAATTAAAAAATATATTGAGGCTGGGTGCAGTGGCTCACACTGGTAATCCCAGCACTTTGGGAAGCTAAAGCAGGTGGATCACTTGAGACCAGGAGTTCAAGACAGCTTGAGCAACATAGTGAGACCTTGTCTCTACAAAATATAAAAATATAAAAACAGCTGAGCATGATTGTGCATTGCATGACTGTAGTCCCAACTACTTGGTAGATTGAATCAGGAGGATCAGTTGACCCCAGGAGTTCCAGGCCACAGTGAACTATGATAATGCCACTGCACTCCAGCCTCGGCAACAGAGTGAGACCCTGTCTCTAAAGAGGCAATCTTGAGACAAATGAAAACAGAAACACAATATGCCAAAACTTATGGGATACAGCAAAGGTACTTCTAAGAAGAAAGTTTATAGCAATGAATGGTTACATCAAAAAATAACAAAGATCTCAAATAAATTACAATGTCATTCCTAAAGAACTAGAAAAAAGCCCAACCTAAGCCCACTTAGCAGAAGAAAAAAAAAAAAAGATCAGAGAAGAAATAAATAAAATAGACTAGAAAATTAATACAAAACATCAACAAAACTAAGTTTTTTTTGAAAAGATAAACACAATGAACAAGTCTTAAGCTAGACTAAGAAAAAGAAGATTCAAATACATAAAATCAGAAATGAAAGCAGTGACATTAACAACTGATACCACAGAAATACAAAGGATCATAAGAAACTATTATGAATAAGTATATGCCATCTTTATATGATAATATGTAAGAAATTGATAAATTCCTAGACATATAAAACCTATGAAGACTAAATCATAAAGAAATAGAAAACGTGAACTGACCAGTAACAATTTAGGAGACCGAGTCAGTGATAAAATGTTTCCCATCAAAGAGAAGCCCAAGACCAAGACCTGATGGCTTCATTGCTGAATTCTACCAAATATTTGAAGGTTCTAATTCCAAAGGTAAAGAAGAATACCATAATAAGTTAAAATAAAATTCCAGGCCAATATCTCTGATGAACATAGATGCAAAGATCTTCAACAAAATACTGGCAAACTAAATTCAACAATACATTAAAAGAATCATTCAACATGAACTAATGGAATTTATCCCTAGAATGCAAGGATGACTTAAAATACATGGATCAATAAATGTGATATGGTACATTAACAGAATAAAACACAAAAACTGTATAAGTATCTCATTACATGCAGAAAAAATACTTTGCAAATTTTAACATCCTTTCATGATAAACGTTTCTCACCAAATTAGCTATAACAGGAATGTACCTCAACACAATACAAGGCATATGCAATCCCAAAGCTCACATTATACTCAAAAGTGAAAAACTGAAAGCCTTTCCTCTAGGAAATGGAACAAGACAAGGCTCATTCTTGTTGCTTCTATTCAACTTAGTATTGGAAATCTTTGCTAGAGCAATTAGGTAATAGGAAGCAATAAAATCTTCCAAATAGAAAAGGAAGAAGATAAATTGTCACTGTTTGCTGACACATGATCTCATGTATAGAAAAATCTAAAGATTCCATAAAAAAACATTAGAACTAATAAATATGTTAGAGTTGTAGTATGCAAAATAAACACACAAAAATCAGTAGCATTTTTATATACCAACAATGAGCTATCCAAAAAGAAATGAACAATCTCATTGACAATTTCTATGAAAAATACTTAAGAATAAATATAACCAAGGAGGTGAAAGACCTATACACTAAAAACTATAAAACATTGATGAAATAAATTGAAGAAGACATAAATGAATGAAAAGATATCCTGTATTTTGTGGATTGGAAAAATTATTGCTAAAACATCCATATTACATAAAGCGAGCTACAGTTTCAGTGCAATCCCTATCAAAATTCCAATGTTATTTTTCATAGAAAAACAATCCTAAAATTAACATGGAACCAAAAAAATTATACGTATGCAGCACAGTCACAAGCAAGAAAATACACCTGGAGGCATTACACTAGCATATTTCAAACTATACTACAACACAATTGATATGGTTTGGCTGTGTCCCCACCCACTCTCATTTTGAATTCCCATGTGTTGTGGAAGGGACCTGGTAGGAGGTAATTGAATCATGGAGGCGGGTCTTTCCCATGCTGTTCTTGTGATGGTAATAAGTCTCATGAGATCTGATGGTTTTTCAAAAGGGGAGTTTCTCTGTGCAAGCTCTCTTCTCTTTTTGGCTGCCATGTGACATGTGCCTTTCACCTTCTGCCATGATTGTGAGGCCTCCTCTGTCACATGGAACTATAAGTCAATTAAACCTGTTTCTTTTGTAAATTGCCCAGTCTTAGGTATGTCTTTATCAGCAGCTTGAAAATGGACTAATATAGTACATTGATACCAGTAGAGTAGGGCGCTGCTGAAAACATACCCAAAAATGTGGAAGTGACTTTGGAACTGAGTAACAGGCAGAGGTTGGAACAGGTTGGAGGGCTGAGAAGAAGATAGGAAAATGTGAGAAAGTTTGGAACTCCCTGGAAACTTGTTAAACAGCTTTGACCAAAATGCTGATAATGATATGGACAATGAAATCCAGGCTGAGGTGGTCTCACATGTGGATGATGAACTTGTTGGGAACTGGAGCAAAGGTGACTCTTGTTATGTTTTAGCAAAGAGACTTGTGGCATTTTGTCCTGAATCTGTTCAGGAACTTTGAACTTGAGAGACGTGATTTAGGGTATCTGATGGAAGAAATTTTTAAGCAGAAAGCATTCAAGAGGTGATTTGGGTGCTGTTAAAGGCATTCAGTTTTTATAAGTGAAGCAGAGCATAAAAGTTCAGAAAATTTTCAGCATGACAATGTGATGGAAAAGAAAATCCGATTTTCTGAGGTGACATTCAAGCCAGCTGCAGAAATTTGCATAAGTAATGAGGAGCTGAATGGTAATCCCTAAGACAATGGGGAAAATGTCTCCAGGGTTTGTCAGAGGTCTTCACAGCAGTCCCTCCCATCACAGGCCCAAAGGCCTGGGATGAAGAAGTTTCCTGGACTGGGCCCACATTCCTTGTGCTGTGTGCAACCTAGAGACTTGGTGCCCTGCATCCGAGGCACTCCAGCCATGGCTGAAAGGGGCCAACATAGAGCTCAGGTTATGGCTTCAGAGGGTGCAAGCCACAAGCCTTGGTAGCTTCCACATGGTGTTGAGCTTACAGTTGCACAGAAGTCAAGAATTGGGGTTTGGGAACCTCTGCCTAGATTTCAAAGGATGTATGGAAACGCCTGGATGTCCAGGAAGAAGTTTGCTGCAGGGGCAGGACTCTTGTAGAGAACCTCTGCTAGGGCAGTGTGGAAGGGAAATGTGGGGTTGGAGCCCCCACACCAAGTCCTTACTGAGGCACTGCCTAGTGGAGCTGTGAGCATTGCCTAGAGAAAAATCTTTACCAAGGCTTTTGTAGGTCAAAAAGTAATTGTACATAAATTTATTTGTGTATTTGTTTATTATTTTTTTCACAATAAAGTAAGCACATGTATTGGAAACTACTTTGTTACAGAGTAGGGTTTCTTTAGAAGCAGGAGGAGGAAATGCCTGTACCTAAATTTAATAGTAAAAATAATGAGCTCGACCTTTATGGTTAATTTGAATAACACTGTCAGAAAAGAAGAAAACCAGTAGGCAAAATGGTTTCTCATATATACTGCAGACTTTACCTGTAATGAAGAAGCTGGTTTCTTTGGTAATGGGATATTAGGAACCTCCACAATTGCCTAAATATTCTGCTTCAGTGAAGTTCTCACATCAGTGATTTCCCAAAGGATTACATCAGGATATTCTACACATTTGTATATTTTATTGTAAATCTGTAATTTTTAAGACACTCACATTATATACTATACGCACAGAGTGGCATAGGTTAAGATTGAGCACAAAGCAGACATTCAGCAAATTGCAGGTGAATTAAACCAAACTATATATCACATATTGCATTTGGATGTCTATCTTTGCCTGGTGATATCATCCTGTATCATTTTTATTTCCATCAAGTTAAAAATAGCATACTAAACCATATACAAGTAATTGAGGGAATGTGAGTAGTAGGAAAAAATAAGTGAATAGTTGAAAAACATGAGCAGACAATTTTAAGCCAACTGTGAGTGAATTCCTTACAAACTCTTGCATTCCAGTTTCAAACAATCAAGTGAAAGACAGAAATATAATTAACTATACGAATTATAGAGAAACCACCAGTTCAGGAGGAGCACAGGTAGATCTGATTTTATGGTTTCAGGAATGGGTTCTCACTGAGTAGACACTACATTAGAGCAAACAATAGCTTCAGAGTAAATAAGACAATGCATTTCCAAAGGATTTTTTTAAATAACATCCTTCACCATGGGCCAAAATCACTGTTACCCATACAAAACAGTAAAAGAACCACCATGAGAATAGATTGAATGAATATGGAAGATGCAATGTCCATAAAATACATACATTATCACTAATAGTGTACATTTATTTCTCTAAGGTATTTCACTCAAAAATTTAGTTACTTGACATTGTGAACAATGGCATGCTTGTTTTTAATTGGCAGAAGACTCAGGGAATGTAATCATGCTAGACATTAAATGAACTGCAAACAAAAGGATTAGAGGAAAGCATTTAAATAAATCCCTTTAAAGAGCCTCTGTAGCATTTCTTCTTATATTGTTTATTTCAGACAACAAGCAGAACTTGGAGCCTTCAGGTAGTTTGCCTTATTTTATACGGTATTGTGATTGTAAAAAGGAGACAGAGTCTGTTCTGTGTACTTTAATGTTGTTTCCACTATTTAAGAAATCTTCTTGAAAGAAAGCAACAGATGCATCACCAGCTATGAAAAGGATGCTCTCTGTTAAACTGCCCTCATCAAGAAGCATGCTGCATGTTATGGTGGAAAGAGCTTGACTTTTGGGATCAGATACATTTATAGTAGCTATGTTGATTTGGACATGTATTGTTGAAAGAAAAACTTCAGCCAAGTTAAATTTAAAGGAGTTGAATTGAACAATGAACAATTCACAAATCAAGCAGCCCCCAGAATCACAGCAGATTCAGAGGGACTTCAGTACAGCCATGTGGTGAAAGAAGATTTATAGTCAAAAAAAAAGAAAAAAAAAAGGGAAATGTACAGAAATCAGACGTGAGGTATGTGAGGTACAGGAACAACTGGATTGGTTACAGCTCAGTGTTTGCCTTTTTTGAACACAGTTCAAACAGTTGGCTACATTTGATTGGCCAAAACTGGTGATTGACACAGGTGTGAGCTATGGTTGGTTCACACCGCCACTTGTTATAGTTTACAATGTACACAAAAACCTTTAGGCCAAACTTAAATATGTAAGGAGGCAGCTTTAGGCTAAGCTTGATTAACAGTTTTTAATCTCTGTGTTCTTTAGATTCCTCATGGTACAACATTATGTTGATGATAACTATTTTAATAATTAGGGTTCATTTGTTGCCAGTGATGGATACTTGTTGGCAAACTTAACAGAAAGGAAATTTATTGGAAGACTATTGGGGAAATTCACAGAATACATGGGAAGGCAGTAAAACTTGGATTACAAATAAGCAGGATTCACGGCTGTCATGGGGAATCAAGAGGCAGAAATACTTCGTATCTCCTTTGGCAACATTGCTATAATTAATGCTTCCCACTGCTTTTCCCTCTACCCTTAAAATTCTCAGATTAAGTTTCAAGGTTCTTGAAAAAAAATCCAATTGCTGTAACATGACAGCTTGGCTAGGAGATCATAGAATCCTTTTTTTTTTTTTTTTTTTTTTTTTTTTTTGAGACGGAGTCTCGCTCTGTTGCCAGGCTGGAGTGCAGTGGTGCGATCTGCGCTCACCGCAGCCTCCGCCTCCTGGTTTCAAGCAATTCTCCTGCCTCAGCCTCCCAAGTAGCTGGGACTACAGGCAAGCGCCACCAAGCTCAGCTAATTTTTGTACTTTTAGTAGCGACAGGTTTCACCATTTTGGACAGAATGGTCTGAATCTCTTGACCTCGTGATCCGCCCACCTCGGCCTCCCAAAGTGCTGGGATTATAGGCGTGGGCCACCATGCCCGGCCAGAATACTTTTATTTACAGACATATGAAGATGACATATATGGATGAGAGGTAATTTCCCAAAAAGGATATATGCCACAAGAAGGAGAAATAAATGTCAAGCAGTCAAAAAACAAAAGCAAAAACCATCTGCTCTCTACCTACCATGATAGAGTTAATGAAGATTAAATGATATAACATTCATAAAACCCTCTGCACATAGTAGACACTACCCTGGGATAAAAGGTCTGCAAGGGCAAGAACTTGGCTCTATTCCACGCTGCATCTGAAGAGCTTAGAATAATAACTTGCAAAAGTAGATGCTCAGCTAATGCCTGTTGTGGACTCACGGCATGTGTTCCTCTCCTTCTTTGTTTCTACCATCCTGACTCCATTTACTGGTAAAGTTTGATGGGAAATGACATTATCTGGTAAAATATGTTTCCGATAAATAGCATTTAAGAGCACATGCTACTTGCACTACATGGTTATCACATTGTCGCAGGATCTTTGTAATTTCAGTTGTTTATTGAAGCCAAAAAGAAACCATCATCAGGGCATTAGAGTGTAGTGACATTTCCGTTAGCACTTTCAGGAGTGAACTCATATCTATTTTTTAATCTGAATGTCTGGCTCTGTGAGTCAGAGCTCTTTTGTTCTGTCTTCTCTTTCTTGCATACCAGTTTCACTGATTTTAAATCCCACTTTACTCTGGATACTTTACATGACTCTGTGATCATACCTTTTTTGTTTTCCTGAGCAAAGCTGCTGAGTGGAACTGTGTGTCACCCAAAGATTCAGAGCTTAGAGATCGCAGCTGCTAGTGAACCATTTGGAAGTTGTCCCTTAAAGAAGACAGCACCATTTATGTTAGTGTCATTTTGTGCTGCTAAATGTTGTGATAAGTAGTCTCCCTTTTAATGACACTAGGCAGGCAAGGAGTGGGTCTTTAAAAAGAATTAAAAATTACCTTGATATATGCAAATAAGTATTGGAAGAACTTGGAATTGTGTTGTCCAAAGTGCACATGATAAATGATACTTATGCGCAGCCAACAGCATAAAAACAATCTTAGTTGATTTTTTTGTGCGTGTATGAGGACAGTGGGAGGAAATGAAGTGTACACTGGTTAGAAATGTAAGAAATCTAGACTGGAATCTTGTGTCTGACATTACAAGTTGTATGACTTTGAGTAGATAACTCCTCTCTCCGAACTTTGGTTTCCTTTCCTGAGAAATGGGCATATAGTTGCCTGGGTGATTGTTACAGGAACCCATAAATTAATAATTATAATTCACTTAGAAGAGTAATAAATATAGAAGATATTCATAAATATAGACCCTCAATGCTGGAGGATAAAAAGACTCATGTTACTCTGAGAGATATTTTTCTTTCTTTTTTTTTTTTTTTTTTTGAGACAGAGTCTTGCTCTGTCGCTGGGGCTGGAGTGCAGTGGCCGGACCTCAGCTCACTGCAAGCTCCGCCTCCCGAGTTCCCGCCATTCTCCTGCCTCAGCCTCCCGAGTAGCTGGGACTACAGGCGCCCACCTCTGCGCCCGGCTAGTTTTTTGTATTTTTTAGTAGAGACGGGGTTTCACCGTGTTAGCCAGGATGGTCTCGATCTCCTGACCTCGTGATCCACCCGTCTCGGCCTCCCAAGGTGCTGGGATTACAGGCTTGAGCCACCGCGCCCGGCCAAGATATTTTTCTATATGTAAAGAAGTATCCAATTACATTCAAAATACTTAAGATTGAACCCCGTCTCCATCAGGAAGTGACTGTGCGAACCTGGAAATGTTGTGTCAGTATATTTTGGTTTCAGATACCTCATATGTAAAACAGATGTAAGAATTTCCATTCTGTCTGATTTACAGAGTTGTTTACAGGTTGAGACCCCCCAAAACATGTGAAGTTGCAAGGAGTGAGTTTTTAAAATTAATATTAACAACATTGAGTTAAACAATTTCCATTTATTATGTGTCTATTTTGTACTAGACCCAACCTTAAACTCTTAATGTATATTAACTCAGTGATCTAATGAAGTTGGTAATAATATTCTCCTGTTTTGTATTTGAGGAAACTGGAGCTTCAACAATTTAGAAATATTCCCAGTTTCCAAGGGCTGCTATAACAATGCCACAAACTGAGTGGCTTGAAATAACAGAAACTTATTCTTACAGTTCTTGAAGCTAGGGGTCTGAAGTCAAGGTGTTGGCAGCACCATGCCCCCTCTAGTACTTGTAGGGGAGAATCCTTCCTTACGTTTTCTAATAGCTTCTGGTGGTGGTAGTCAATCTCTGGCATTCCTTGACTCCTATATGCATACCTCCAACCTTTTTTTTTTTTTTTTTTGTTTTGTTTTGTTTTGTTTTGTTGAGACGGAGTCTCTCTCTGTCCCCCAGGCTGGAGTGCAGTGGCCGGATCTAAGCTCACTGCAAGCTCCGCCTCCCAGGTTTACGCCATTCTCCTGCCTCAGCCTCCTGAGTAGCTGGGACTACAGGCGCCCGCCACCTCGCTTGGCTAGTTTTTTGTATTTTTTTTAGTAGAGACGGGGTTTCACCGTGTTAGCCAGGATGGTCTTGATCTCCTGACCTCGTGATCCGCCCGTCTTGGCCTCCCGAAGTGCTGGGATTACAGGCTTGAGCCACCGCGACCGGCCTCCAATCTTTATTTTTGGTCATCACATGGCATTCTCCTTGTGTCTGTGTCTCTGTTGTCACTTCTAAGGACATCAGTGATCTTAGCCTGGCCCACCGTAATGACCTAATATTAACTTGATTATGTCTGCAATGACTATATTTACACATAAAGTCACATTTATAGATGCTAATAATTAGGACTTCAACGTATCTTTTTTGGGGGGGCATAATTCAATTCATAACATCACCCAATGTAAACTACCAAAAAAGTGTTATAGCTGAGATTTGGTCTCCAGTGTGTTATTTCTAGAACTTGAGGTAGGGCTTACAGAAATTCATGTATTTAGATGTCAGCTGAGCCAGAACTAGTACCTGACATTCATGATTTCCAGGTCATGGGCTTTCACATTGTGCTTGGCTGCCTCTCAGGAAAAAAAAAAAAAAAAAAAAAAATTACAAACTAAAATCAGCAGCATTTTCTATTTTTGTAGATAGTGGTTTTCTGTTGTGTTTGAGAGCCTGTTTCCTGAAGGAGGTAGAGTGAAGAGTGGATTGTTTTAGTAAAAAGTGAGAAATACACCCATCCTTATCTCTCAGCTTATGTTTCTGGATGGAGCTGGGCTATCCCCAATCCTATACTGAGAATGGTCATATTGTGTAGGCTTGGCCAGTAAGAATATCTTATTACCCTGGCTTCAGTGATAGGTTGAGGGATGGGGATGCAAAACTAGCCAGTTCAATGGGATTCAAAAATATAGAGCTCAAATCGAAAAGTTTTCAGAATAAAATACTGAAACATTTTTGCTTCCCATCCCAAATAAAGTTACTATACATGGAGACAATGGTGGCCAATGTCCCATTAAAGAGTAAGAGATCTGACTTCAGTGTGAGAAACCAACAGAAATTGAAATTGTTCTGCCTAAACCAGTGTAAGCTTTTATTATTGGTAATCAAAATGTCTTTTTGTAATCTTTATTGATTAAATAATAGTTGTACGTGTTTTTGGTATATGTGTGATATTTTGATATATGTATAGAATATTTAATGATTAAATCAGAGTAATGGGGATATCCATCCACTCAAACATTTATCTTTTCTTTGTGTTGGGAACATTACAATTCTTCTATTTTGAAATATACCTTAATTATTTTAACTACAATTTTCCTACTGTACTATCAAATGCTGGAACTTATGCCTTTTACCTAACTGTATGTTTAGACATGGTATATATTCTATTGGTTTTATGTATGTAAATTGGTATATATTCTATTTTCGTGGTACATATTCTACTTGTTTTATGTATATAATTGGTTTTATATACTATTGGGTATAATTGGATATAAAATTTATTATTTATACATATGTGTGTGTATACCTATAGTATACACTATATATGTTGATATTACATACATATATATGTATAGAGATATATTTTAAGAAGTTGACCAACATGATTGTCAGAACCGGAAAGTTGAAAATATGTAGGATAGGCCAGCAGGCCAGAAACTCAAGCAGAGCTATGTTAGAGTCCTGAGGTAGAACTCCTCCTCCTTCTCCAGAAAATGTCAGCTTCTGCTCTTAAGGCCTCAATTGATTGGATATGTTCCACTCATATTATCAAAGGCAATCTCCTTTACTTAGAGTCAACTGATTACAAATGTCAATCACTTCTACAAAATGCCTTCACAGCAACATCTAGGCTAGTGTTTTACCACACTGCTGAACACCATAGCCCAGCCAATTTGACACATAAAATAATCATCACAGCTAGCAGATCTTACATGGGTAAGACTTATTAAGAAAGTGACACTGAACTAAGATTTTAAAAATATGAACAAGTAACTCATGTGAACATCTAGAGTAAGAACTTTCAAGCACAGGAAATATCTAGTGCAAAGTCCCTACTATTGGAGCATGCCTGACATGTCTGAGGCACAGCACTAGAAGATAAGTGTGGTTAAAAGAATAACTAGGGAGGTGATGAGTATTTATAGAAATATTTGAAGTCAAGATATTTCTGTAAATGTTCTTGGATACTACAGCTCTGAAGAAGGTCAATGAAAGTACAAATGCTGCAATAGAAATAGAAAATAAACATGCTTCCCTAACAGGCAAGATGACAAAGAAGTCATCCCTCTCACTTTTAGAGTGTGGGTGCCCGGAAAGCAGGCAGTAAGACTATACACTGCTCACTGTTGTGTCTCCAGCATCCAGCACAGTACATGACATATTGTAGGTTGTTGCTACATATTTGAAGAATGAAGGAACCTCATACTTATAGCCAATTACTTATGGATGCACCTCTATTTGGAAAAACGTTAATTCTAATCTACAGATACTGGAATGTTTTCTTGATCATTTCCCAGTACTCTTATTATTTTCCCTTTTCATTCCTACTGTGTTCTTATATATGCTTGGACCTTGATCATTTATTCATCTGCCATTAGCAGTCTGTGGTGCAGGATTGAGAGTAAAACTTTCCACTTATTGATTCCTTTGAAATTGGCATAAGTTTCTCGTGGCTTTATAGATTCTAGATCTTGAAAGTATCGATGGATAATCTGGGAAAACCCTTTAATTAAGTAGATGTGTATCATGGTCTTTGATTTATGAGGTGCTTATAAATAACAGACACAAGACAGAGATTTATTCAGCTGAGTGAAGAATCTTTATTTTGTAATAATGGAAGCAGAAAAGGGATGTGACTGAGATGAACAGAGCCATGAGTGGACAAAAGATGAGTAGGATGAAGTAAATTCATCATGTTTAAAAATACTATGCTAATTTATACAGTAATAGCTGATCTCACTAAGTGCAAGAGGAAATGTAGGTTAAAAATATAGATTCACAAATAAATTGGCTAAATTCTTGGAGTACCAAGCCATACTGAGTTATTGGGGTAGGATATTTTAAAAGAAATGATCTATAACTTGATTATTGACAGTGGTGTACTGGAGATGTCTAACAATGGTAAATGTGGTAAAATAAACATATATGTATACTCAAGTTTATAATATACTTTAATGATATCAAGGCTGTATAGCATGAAATTTACAAATAATAAAATATAGAATATTTCCTATTGTACATTATATATAATCAATTGATTCTGAAATAATGATTTTGTTGGTTTTGTTAAACTTTTTTACCTGCAACCAAACTATGGTTGCAATTAAACAATGAACTGACAAAATCAGACTACAAATAAACACTTGTTTACTATGAGATTTGACAAAAGGAATCACTCATGACATAGATAAATGAATGTAGCCTCAACATGAATGTTGATTGATATTTTCATTGACTTAAATGAGTAAGGTAAAAGTGAAAGAAGGAAGACATTTTTTATGACTATATTCTTCAGTCATACAAATGATTTCTTGAAACAAATATTAAATAATCATTTTTGAACACAGGAGTAATATTTTATTTTTTGTGCAATTTATAATGTAGCAGCTAGAGACATAACCCACTTTTATATTTAATCTTCATATTAACATTTTCTACCACTTTAAATACAGACAACACAGTAAATCAAGCTTTGATTCATAGCATTTGCTGATTTTCATAATGTAGATACTCACAGCATGGCCAGTTTCAAGCTATGAATTTACCATCACTGAACATGGAATTAGGAAGAAATGCACAGAATTTACTATTATATAGTATTTATCATACAGATAATACAGATGTAAATAACTTCAACAGCATGGTTGGTATTTGGTAGTAAAATACATTTAGGAAGTGATAAATTTTGGCTATTTATTACCTTTGGTTTTTAAATTTTTTAAGTGTAATTTTATATGATTAAAAAAAGTAGCTGTGTTTAAAAATTAGTTGGACAAATTTGTAAAAATTTAACACTTGGCTGGTGCTACTCAGCACTGGCAGCTCCAGTACACTACTGGATATGAACACAGGCAAGAGAACTCATCTTTCATACTTGCCAATTTTTTATAGATATCTAAAACATAGAACCTATACTCAGTAGAAGGATGATTTGATCTTGTGATCCATTGCTTATATTCTTTCATAAAAAGTCAACTGACTCTTTTCTCATAGGTCCCATGATGATATTAGATTACTTTCTTAAAATGGGAAAAAAAACAGGCAATTCCATTTTGAAAAAATCTTTTCAGCCAAAATAGAAATAACCATGTCCACTAAAGTATGTTTTTAAAAATATTTTTCTAATTTACAGAATTAGGTACTTAATGCAAAGTACATAAAAACATAGCAGAAAACATCATAAAAGCTTGTTTTATCAATCCTCTTTTCTGCCCTTTATGTGTACGTTAGTTTATTCTCAGTGACCGACTCAGGAGTTCAAGTACTGAGTTGAGAATGGTTTGCTTTGCCTTCTTTTATCTTTTCTAAACTTGCCTTACAAAAATATTCATAGTCCATTTTCCTCCTTGATTCTATTTATTGTTCTTATCTTCCCCTCAATTTTTAGAGAATGTGTCCATAAACTCTAACATATTTATAGTAGGTTATTTAAACATCAGCAACCCTCATTGTAGTTAGTTTTCTGATAACAAAACTAATCTTTGGATCATAGGCTTATAAAAAGTCTATTTTTTGATACTTCTGGTCATTCTAAACATGAACCCCAATTCTTGCCTAAGTGACTTTGTGTTGCAAAGTCATTTCATTCCCAGAGCAAGAAGTAGCAAAGGTAACCATGTAATTTTTAGAGCATCTTTGTTCTCAACTGGAACAAGTGCTTCAATTACTGAAGATATTATTGATTAAATTTCAAGTGATTTTGCTGCTTTGAGACCTCAACTTTTTCAACAATTCATTTCAGGCAAGTTTTTAATCTAAATGTGTGATTCCTATGACTGACTATATGCATCAGTGATGTTGAAGTAATGGTACATTAATCACATCCCAAATAACAAGTTTATGGGGCAGAAAACCAAATTTGAAGCATGGACTTTTGTGTTTGTTCAGAAAGAATGTTACCACATTTGCAGGCTAATCATTCATAAGCATGACTATTTTCTTTTGGTTATTTGTCATACCCAAACCAGGATATTATACTTTGAATTTATGAATAAATACTTTGTATGGAAATTGGATAAACTGGATATCAAATACATATAACTTTTTCCAAATGACTATTTTCTTATTTTTTCAAAGCAATGGTTACAGTGGATCCTTTTGAGGCAAAATCTGTTTTTAGGTTGATATTAATACTGAAAAGTATTAGGATCTGCATAATGAAAATGAGATAGGTATTCATTGGATCCAGAGCATGGATTTATGATTTTAATTATCCCAATGACCTATGTTAAGTTTAGCCTAAAGCTGTCTCCTTATATATTTTAAGTATGGCCAAAAGGTTGCTCTGTACATAGTGACCTATAACCTAACTGGATATGTAAACTGACTGTGGCCTACTTTGGTTTCAGTCATCGAGTTTTGGACAACCAAAAGTGGCCAACTAGTCAAACTGCATTCAAATAAGGCAAATGCTGAGCTGTAACCAATCCAACTATTTCTCCATTGAACTTCCGTTTTCTGTCTGTCACCTCCCTTTTTCTGTCCATAAATTTTCTTTGGTCTCATGGCAGCACTGGAGTCTGTCTGAACCTATTCTGGTTTGGGAGCAGTATGATTCATGGATCATTCTTTGCTCAGTTAAAATTTAAGTTCAATTTGTCTATGGTATTTCTTCTAACACCTATTAAATATTTATTTGATTCTCATGTGACTATTTGGAACTCTTTGTACAGTTTGTGTGTGATTTATAATGTAACAATGAGGTTGTCGAAAAAAATTGATTGAAGGATTTTTGAAAAAAATAAATTAACCAAAGAAAAATCTTTTATGAACTGCCCTGTGGTCAGAGTCAGCCTAGTGTATGCTTTCAAAGTATTTTCACACATACAGGAGAGACACAATAGAGATTACTGATCAGAATGAAGACCCTATCACTGTATGGATTTAATATCAAAGATGGAATTATTTTAACTATATTATTTTTAAGGTAGTAAAATGGTCTTAACCATTGTTTTAAGAACTGAGATGCGAAAATACAATAAAAGTGAAAGGGTTATGTTTTAGTTACCCCTGTTAAAAGACAAACTTAGGCTCATTAAAATTTTAAAGAATTTATTTGAGCAGACAGCGATTCATGAATTGGGCAGCACCAAACCACAGCAGTTTAGGCTTCATTGAGAAAAGGGGAGGGGAAAACTTTTATAAGGTGCTGTGAAAGAAAGACAAATGAAATATTTGGGAAGGAAGTGGATTGCTCCTGCAGGCCCCGGTAAATAGTTAAAAAACTCCAAAGACAAAAGGACATAATCTCCTGGGAGCTCTAGGGCCTCAACCACAGCCTGATTCCCCCTATACTACCACAGCTGATGCTCTCTTGAAAGCACCACCTCCTGGCAGGAGACCAACCAACAGAAAACTAATGCAATAAATAAAACTACAACTAAGGACCCTCACAGAGTTTATAACACTCCCCTGTCACCTCCACTGGAGCAGGTGCTGCTATCCACAGCTGAGAGATCTGAAAATGGTTCATATCACAGGACTCTGTGCAAACACCTGCAAAGTCAAGCTCAGAACCTGATAGCTCCACTGAGTGGCTAGATTCAGAAGAGAAATAACAGTCACTACAGTTCAGCTCCCAGGAAACCATATCCCTAGGGGAACGGGGGAGCACTGCATCAAGGGAGCACCCCATGGAACAAAATAATCTGAACAGCAGCCCTTAAGCCCCAGATATTACCTCTGACATATTCTACGCAAATGAGCAAATGAGAAAAAAAAAACACACAAAAATAATTCTGATAATATGACAAAACAAGGTTCTTTAGTACCCCCGAAAGATCACACTTAGCTCACCAGCAATGGATCCAAACCAAGAAGAAATTCCTGAGTTGCCAGAAGAAAGAATTCAGATCAATTATTAGGCTAGTCGAGGAGGCACTAGAAAAAAAGTGAAGTCCAACGTAGAGAAATGTAAAAAAGATACAAGCTATGAAGGTAAAAATCTTCAGTGAAATAGATAGCATAGATAAAACAAAATCACAATTTCTGGAAATGAAGGGCACACTTAGAGAAATGCAAAATATGCTGGAAAGTGTCAGCAATAGAAGAGCAGAAGAAAGAAATTCAGAGCTTGAAGATTTTGAAGAGAATGAAGCTTTTGAATTGACCCAATACAACAACAAAGACAAAGAATAAAGAATTTTAAAAATGAACAAAGCCTCTAAGAAATTTGGGAATATGTTAAATGACCAAGTTTAAGAATAATTGGTGTTCCTAATGAATAAGATAAATCTAATAGTTTGGGAACCATATTTAAGGGAATAACCAAGGAAATCTTCACCAGTCTTGCTAGAAATCTATTAGGTTGGTGCAAATGTAATTTAGATTTTTGCCATTATTTTGAATAACAGAAAATGCAATAACTTTTGCATTACCTAATAGACATCCAAATAGAAGAAGTTCAAAGAACACCTGGGAAATTTACCACAAAAGGATCATCACCTAAGCACATAGTCCTCAGGTTATCTAAAGTCAAGATGAAGGAAAAAATCTTAAAGAGTTGTGAGGCAAAAGCACCAGGTAGCCTGCAAAGGAGAACCTATCAGATTAACAGCAGATTTCTCGCAGAAACTCGATAAGCTAGAAGATATTGGGGCCCTATCTTCAGCCTCCTTAAACAAAATAATTGTCAGCCAAGAATGTTGTATCCATTGAAACTAAGCTTCATAAATGAAGGAAAGATAGTCTTTTTCAGACAAAAAAAAATGTTGAGAGAATTTGCCACCACCAAGCCAGCACTACAAGAAATGTTGAAAGGGGCTCTAAATCTTGAAATAAATCTTCAAAATATACAAAAATAGAACCTCCTTTAGGCATAAATCTTACAGGACCAATATAACAACACAATGAAAAAATAAAAACCAAGGTATTCAGGCAACCAAATAGCATGATGAATAGTACCTCACATGTCAATACTAACATTGAATGTAAATTGCCTAAATGCTCTCTTAAAAGTAACAGAATGGAAGAATAGATAAGAATTTACCAACCAAGTACCTACTGTCTTCAAGAGACTCACCTAACATGTAAGGACTCACATAGACTTAACATAAAGGGATGGAAAAAGATAGTCCATGCAAGTGGACACCAAAAGCAAGCAGAAGTAGCTATTCTTACATCAGACAAAACAAACTTTAAAGCAACAGCCATTGAAAAAGATAAAGGTGGGAATTATATAATGATGAAAGAGCTTATCCAACAGGAAAATATCACAATCGTAAATATATATGCACCTAAGATTGAAGCTCCTAAATTTATAAAACAATTACTACTAGACCTAAGATATGAGATAGAGAGCAACACAACAATTGCTGGGGTGGACTTCAATACTCCAGTGACAGCACGAGACAAGTCATCAAGACAAAGTCAACAAAGAAACAATAGAATTAAACTATACTCTATAACAAGTAGACCTAAAGTGTATTTACATGACATTCTACCCAACAACTGGAGAATATACATTCTATTCATAAACACAGGAAACATTCTCTAAGATACACCATATGATAGGCCACAAAACAAGTCTCAATAAATTTAAGAAAATTGAAATTATATCAAGTACTCTCTCTAACTACAGTGGAATAAAATTGGAAATCAACTCCAAAAGGAACCCTCAAAACCATGCAAACACATGGAAATTAACCTGCTCCTGAACGATCATTGGGTCAACAATGAAATCAATATGGAAATTTAAAAATTATTTGAATAATAATAGTAACATAATCTATCAAAACCTCTGGAATATGGCAAAGGTTGTGCTAAGAGGGAAATTTATAGGCTTAAATGCCTATATCAGAAAGTCTGAAAGAGTACAAATAGACAATCTAAGGTCATACCTCAAGGAACTATACAAACAAGAACAAACAAAGCCCAAACCCAGCAGAAGAAAAGAAATACCAAAGATTACAGCAGAACTAAATGAAATAAAAACAAAAAAATGCCAAAGGTAAATGAAACAAAAAGCAAATTATTTGAAAAGATAAATAAAATTGATAGACTATTAGCAAGATCAACCAAGAAAACAAGACGGAAGATCCAAATAAGCTCAATTAGAAACAAAATGGGAGATGTTACAACTGGTGCTACAGAAATACAAAAGATCATCAAGGCTACTATGAACAATACCTTTATGCACATAAAATAGAAAACTTAGAGGAGATGGATAAATTCCTGGAAATATACAACCCTCCTAGATAAAATCAGACAGAAACAGAAACTCTGAATAGACCAATAACAAGCAGTAAGATTGAAATGGTAATAAAAAAGTTGCCAACAAAAAAAGTCCAAGAACAGACATACAGCTGAATTCTATCTGATATTCAAAGGAGTATTGGTACTAATCCTATTGACACTATTCTACAAGAGAGAGAAAGAGGGAATCCTCCCTAAATCATTCTATGAAGCCAGTTCATCCTAATACCAAAACTAGGAAAGGATATAATACAAAAAGAGAAAACTACAGACAAATATTGCACATACGCAAAAATTCTTAACAAAATACTAGATAACTGAATACAACAACGTATCAAAACAATAATCCACCATGATTAAGTGGCTTTCCTAACAGGGATGCAGGGATGATTTAATATATGCAAATCGATACTGGTGATACATAAACAGAATTTAAAACAAAAATCAGATGATCATCTAGTAGAAGAAGAAAAAGCATTTGACAAAATCTAGCATGACTTTATGATTAAAACCCTCAGCAAAATCAGCACAGAAGGGACATACCTTAAGGTAATAAAGCCATCAATGACAAACCCACACCCAACATAATACTGAACAGGGCAAAGTTGAAAGTATTCTCTCTGAGAACTGGAACAAGATAGGGATGTTCACTATCCCCATTTCATTTCAACATAGTGCTGGAATTCCTAGCCAGAGCTATCAGATAAGAGAAAGGGCACCCAAATCACTAATGAGAAAGTCACACTGTCATTGTTTGCTGATGATATGATTGTATACCTAGAAAATTCTAAAGAATCCTCCCAAGAGCTCCTGGAACTGATAAATGAAATCAGCAACGTTTCAGAATACAAAATTAATGTGCACAAATCAGTAGCTCTACTATACACTAACAGCGACCAAGCTGAGAATCAAATCAAGAACTCAACCCATCAGTCAACGAGTGGATAAAGAAATTGTGACACACACACACACCATGAAATGCTACTCAGTCATGAAAAGGAACGGTATAATGGCATTTACAGCAACCTGGATGGAATCGGAGACCATTATTCTATGTGAAATAACTCAGGAATGGAAAACCAAACATTGCATGTTCTCACTCATAAGTGGGAGCTAACTTATGAGGATACAAAAGCATAAGAATGACACAACGGACTGTGGGGACTTGGGGGAAAGGGTGGGAGGGGCTCGAGGGATAAAAGCCTACACATTGGATACAGTGTACACTGCTTGTGTGATGGGTGCACCAAAATTTCAGAAATCACTGCTAAAGAACTCACACATGTAACCAAATACCACCCGTTTCCCCAAAAACCTATTGAAATAATAAGAAAATAAAATATTTGATTGGTTAAAATGGAAAGTCTCTAGTTAGAGTTAATTAGTGGTTTATGATTGGCAAGGTCTCTAGGTACATGTTAGCTGGTAGTTTTTGATTTGTTAAGCTTCAGTTTTGTTTTGTTGTTTACACTGAGTTGGGTCTTGGTTTGCTTATGTATGAACCCAGGGCACTGGAGCCATCACATTCTAATGATCTCTCAGTTAAATTTTTTTTAACATCTCCTAGTTAAACAAAAAATCAATGTATGCATAAACCTATTGTATAAGAATTATGTTCAAATTATGGAGACTAAATTATAATTTGACAAAATTATACAGGTTCTAGAAGAGAATTAGCAATGGAAAAAAAAAGAAAAACATTGTATTGGTTTTACTAAAATAAGATCTAGGATGAGCATGGTGGCTCATGCCTGCAATTTTCGCACTTTGGGAAGCCGAGGTGGGAGGATTGATTGAGCCCAGGGGTTTGAGACCAGTCGGCACAGCACAGTGGAACACTGTCTCTACAAAAAGTAGAAAAATTAGCCAGGTGTGGTGGCATGCATCTGTAGTCACAGCTACGCCAGAGGCTGAGGTGATAGAATCACGTGAGCCAGGGAGGTCAAGGCTTCAGTTAGCTGTGATCATGCCACTACACTCCACCCTGGGTGACAGAGCCAGACCCTGTCTTAAAAAATAAAGAAACAAAAATCTAGAGTTACAGAGAAAATTAAAGAGATTATCTGTAGCTTAATAAACAAGTGAATTTTGGACCTAGAACCTAGAATTTGTATTAATTATGTTAAGCAATGAGAAAACAATGTATCTTAATAATTGAGATTATTGGGGGGCGGAGCAAGATGGCCGAATAGGAACAGCTCCAGTCTCCAACTCCCAGTGCGAGCGACACAGAACACCGGTGATTTCTGCATTTTCAACTGAGGTACTGGGTTCATCTCACTAGGGAGTGCCGGACAATCGGTGCTGGTCAGCTGCTGCAGCCCGACCAGCGAGAGCTGAAGCAGGGCGAGGCATCGCCTCACCTGGGAAGTGCAAGGGGAAAGGGAATCCCTTTTCCTAGCCAGGGGAACTGAGACGCACAACACCTGGAAAATTGGGTAACTCCCACCCCAATACTGCACTTTAAACAAACAGGCACACCAGGAGATTATATCCCACACCTGGCCGAGAGGGTCCCACGCCCACGGAGCCTCCCTCATTGCTAGCACAGCAGTCTGTGATCTAATGGCAAGGCAGCAGCGAGGCTGGGGGAGGGGCGCCCGCCATTGCTGAGGCTTAAGTAGGTAAACAAAGCCGCTGGGAAGCTCGAACTGGGTGGAGCTCACAGCAGCTCAAGGAAACCTGCCTGTCTCTGTAGACACCACCTCTGGGAACAGGGCGCAGTAAACAACAAAAGCAGCAGAAACCTCTGCAGATGCAAACAACTCTGTCTGACAGCTTTGAAGAGAGCAGTGGATCTCCCAACACAGAGGTTGGATCTGAGAAGGGACAGACTTCCTGCTCAAGTGGGTCCCTGCCCCTGAGTAGCCTAACTGGGAGACATCCCCCACTAGGGGCAGTCTTGACACCCCACACCTCACAGGGTGGAGTACACCCCTGAGAGGAAGCC
>NC_037682.1:35618869-35664706 GCF_003255815.1 Theropithecus gelada
CTAGTCTCTGATAAAACAGACTTTAAACCATCAAAGATCAAAAGAGATAAAGAAGGCTATTACATAATGGTAAAAGGATAAATTCAACAGGAAGAGCTAACTATCCTAAATATATATGCACCCAATACAGGAACACCCAGATTCATAAAGCAAGTCCTTAGAGACTTACAAAGAGACTTAGACTCCCATACAATAATAATGGGAGACTTCAACACTCCACTGTCAATATTAGACAGATCAACGAGATAGAAAGTTAACAAGGATATCCAGGAATTGAACTCATCTCTTCAGCAAGCAGACCTAATAGACATCTATAGAACTCTCCACCTCAAATCAACAGAATATACATTCTTCTCAGCACCACATTGCACTTATTCCAAAACTGACCACATAATTGGAAGTAAAGCACTCCTCAGCAAATGTACAAGAACAGAAATTATAACAAACTGTCTCTCAGACCACAGTGCAATCAAACTAGAACTCAGGACTAAGAAACTCAATCAAAACCGCTCAACTACATGGAAACTGAACAACTTGCTCCCAAATGACTACTGGGTACATAATGAAATGAAGGCAGAAATAAAGATGTTCTTTGAAACCAATGAGAACAAAGATACAACATACCAGAATCTCTGGGACACATTTAAAGCAGTGTGTAGAGGGAAATTTATAGCACTAAATGCACACAAGAGAAAGCAGGAAAGATCTAAAATTGACACTCTAACATCACAATTAAAAGAACTAGAGAAGCAAGAGCAAACGCATTCAAAAGCTAGCAGAAGGCAAGAAATAACTAAGATCAGAGCAGAACTGAAGGAGATAGAGACATAAAAAACCCTCCAAAAAATCAATGAATCCAGGAGTTGGTTTTTTGAAAAGATCAACAAAATTGACAGACCACTAGCAAGACTAATAAAGAAGAAAAGAGAGAAGAATCAAATAGACGCAATAAAAAATGATAAAGGGGATATCACCACCGACCCCACAGAAATTCAGACTACCATCAGAGAATACTATAAACACCTCTAGGCAAATAAACTAGAAAATCTAGAAGAAATGGATAATTTCCTGGACACTTACACTCTTCCAAGACTAAACCAGGAAGAAGTTGAATCCCTGAATAGACCAATAGCAGGCTCTGAAATTGAGGCCATAATTAATAGCCTACCAACGAAAAAAAGTCCTGGACCAGATGGATTCACAGCTGAATTCTACCAGAGGTACAAGGAGGAGCTGGTACCATTTCTTCTGAAACTATTCCAATCAATGGAAAAAGAGGGAATCCTCCCTAACTCATTTTATGAGGCCAACATCATCCTGATACCAAAGCCTGGCAGAGACACAACAAAAAAAGAGAATTTTAGACCAATATCCCTGATGAACATCGATGCAAAAATCCTCAATAAAATACTGGCAAACCGGATTCAGCAGCACATCAAAAAGCTTATCCACCATGATCAAGTGGGCTTCATCCCTGGGATGCAAGGCTGGTTCAACATTCGCAAATCAATAAACATAATCCAGCATATAAACAGAACCAAAGACAAGAACCACATGATTATCTCAATAGATGCAGAAAAGGCTTTTGACAAAATTCAACAGCCCTTCATGCTAAAAACGCTCAATAAATTCGGTATTGATGGAACGTACCTCAAAATAATAAGAGCTATTTATGACAAACCCACAGCCAATATCATACTGAATGGGCAAAAACTGGAAAAATTCCCTTTGAAAACTGGCACAAGACAGGGATGCCCTCTCTCACCACTCCTATTCAACATAGTGTTGGAAGTTCTGGCTAGGGCAATCAGGCAAGAGAAAGAAATCAAGGGTATTCAGTTAGGAAAAGAGGAAGTCAAATTGTCCCTCTTTGCAGATGACATGATTGTATATTTAGAAAACCCCATTGTCTCAGCCCAAAATCTCCTTAAGCTGATAAGCAACTTCAGCAAAGTCTCAGGATACAAAATCAATGTGCAAAAATCACAAGCATTGTTATACACTAGTAACAGACAAACAGAGAGCCAAATCATGAATGAACTTCCATTCACAATTGCTTCAAAGAGAATAAAATACCTAGGAATCCAACTTACAAGGGATGTAAAGGACCTCTTCAAAGAGAACTACAAAGCACTGCTCAGTGAAATCAAAGAGGACACAAACAAATGGAAGAACATACCATGCTCATGGATAGGAAGAATCAATATCGTGAAAATGATACTGCCCAAGGTAATTTATAGATTCAATGCCATCCCCATCAAGCTACCAATGAGTTTCTTCACAGAATTGGAAAAAACTGCTTTAAAGTTCATATGGAACCAAAAAAGAGCCCGCATCTCCAAGACAATCCTAAGTCAAAAGAACAAAGCTGGAGGCATCACGCTACCTGACTTCAAACTATACTACAAGGCTACAGTAACCAAAACAGCATGGTACTGGTACCAAAACAGAGATATAGACCAATGGAACAGAACAGAGTCCTCAGAAATAATACCACACATCTACAGCCATCTGATCTTTGACAAACCTGAGAGAAACAAGAAATGGGGAAAGGATTCCCTATTTAATAAATGGTGCTGGGAAAATTGGCTAGCCATAAGTAGAAAGCTGAAACTGGATCCTTTCCTTACTCCTTATACGAAAATTAATTCAAGATGGATTAGAGACTTAAATGTTAGACCTAATACCATAAAAACCCTAGAGGAAAATCTAGGTAGTACCATTCAGGACATAGGCATGGGCAAAGACTTGATGTCTAAAACACCAAAAGCAACGGCAGCAAAAGCCAAAATTGACAAATGGGATCTCATTAAACTAAAGAGCTTCTACACAGCAAAAGAAACTACCATCAGAGTGAACAGGCAACCTACTGAATGGGAGAAAACTTTTGCAATCTACTCATCTGACAAAGGGCTAATATCCAGAACCTACAAAGAACTCCAACAAATTTACAAGAAAAAAACAAACAACCCCATCAAAAATTGGGCAAAGGGTATGAACAGACATTTCTCAAAAGAAGACATTCATATAGCCAACAGACACATGAAAAAATGCTCATCATCACTGGCCATCAGAGAAATGCAAATCATAACCACAATGAGATACCATCTCACACCAGTTAGAATGGCGATCATTAAAAAGTCAGGAAACAACAGGTGCTGGAGAGGATGTGAAGAAATAGGAACACTTTTACACTGTTGGTGGGATTGTAAACTAGTTCAACCATTATGGAAAACAATATGGCGATTCCTCAAGGATCTAGAACTAGAAGTACCATATGACCCAGCCATCCCATTACTGGGGATATACCCAAAGGATTATAAATCATGCTGCTATAAAGACACATGCACACATATGTTTATTGCGGCACTATTCACAATAGCAAAGACTTGGAATCGACCCAAATGTCCATCAGTGACAGACTGGATTAAGAAAATGTGGCACATATACACCATGGAATACTATGCAGCCATAAAAACGGATGAGTTTGTGTCCTTTGTAGGGACATGGATGCAGCTGGAAACCATCATTCTTAGCAAACTATCACAAGAACAGAAAACCAAACACCGCATGTTCTCACTCATAGGTGGGAACTGAACAATGAGATCACTTGGACTCAGGAAGGGGAACATCACACACCGGGGCCTAGGAGGGGGGGAGGGGGAGGGGGGAGGGATTGCATTGGGAGTTATACCTGATGTAAATGACGAGTTGATGGGTGCTGATGGGTTGATGGGTGAAGCACAGCAACATGGCACAAGTATACATATGTAACAAACCTGCACGTTATGCACATGTACCCTAGAACTTAAAATATAATAATAATAAAAAAATAAGTAGAAAAAAAAAGAGTAAAAAAAAAAATAATTGAGAGTTTTAAAAATACAGTATCTTGAGTTTATTGAGCGCTGCCTATATTCTACAAAGTATATTGAATGTTCGCATACTATAGGACAGACTGCTACTTGTTTTCCCTTTTTCTTTAGTAAAATCAATCTGATTTTTATAAAAATCTAGTCATACTACCATTTAGCTAAAAAATTATAATGACTTCTACCTCTCCTCTCCTAATTTCTTTCATAGATAGATCATGTGATAAGTTTTGCTTGGTGAGAGGATAGTAAGGGTCTTGTGTAGGGTGTCCAAGAAGTGTAATTTGCAGATAACTAATACTCTTTATTTTGTCCCTTCCTCTTACTGTCTGAAATGCAAAAGTGATGCCTCCAGTTTCAACAGCTCCTTAGGATAATGAAATAACGGTGAAAATAGAATCTAAGTACTGTAGAGCAGTGGTCCCCAAACTTTTTGGCACCAGGGACTGGTTTTGTGGAAGACAATTTTTGTAGAAATTGAGGGGTGTTAGGAGAAGGTTTCAGTATGAAACTTGTTCCATCTCAGATCATCAGGCATTAGTTACATTCTCATAAGAGGAACACAACCTAGATCCCTCGTATGCGCATCTCCTGATAGGGTTCACACTCCTATGGGAATCTAATACCACCGCTGACCTGACAGGAGGTGGAGCTCAGCCAGTAATTCTTGCTCAGCTGCAGCTCACCTCCTGTTGTGAAGCCCAAGTCCTGATAGGCATGGACCAGACCGGTAACGGTCTATGGCCTGGAGGTTGGGGGTCCCCTGTTGTAAATCAACAAGAGAAACAGCCTAGTTTCTTGATACCATGGAGCCACCATACCAGCTTGCTGACCTGTGGACTTGTTTTTCTGAACCTTTCTTTCTCACAGCTGAACCAAACGGTCATCAGTACACATACAGTAGGATTAGCTCATTTAATTCTTACAAACAAGATAGGTACTATTATTAGCATCCTAATATTACAGATGAGGAACGAGTTCCAGAGAAAACTGAAATAATTTGCATAGGTCACATATCTCAGTAGAAATTGAACATGGATATGAGTCCGGCCAATCATTTTCTTGGGTCTCTGAACTATTGTCTTATATGAGAAACAAACAAGAAGGTTCAGCTCAGCCTATCTGAAAAAATCAGTGAGCATCCATGGTACTAATGAAGTGACAGGTATATATTCCATGACATGTCCATAATTTTAATGGAACTTTATAAAACATGATCTAGTTACCCCATCTTCCAAGGACCAATATGAGAAATTGAGCCTTGGTGACACTGAGGACTTACAAAGATTTTAATGTTGTGTAAAGCACTAGGGTCAGTTTGTGAAATATAAGAGCAAGAATTGTTCTCTCTTCAAAGTGAGTCAAATACCGTGGCTAATAAAAGTTCATACAGAAAATTTGAAGTTACTAGTATTAGATGCTCAGGGTACTCTTATTCCTAGAAGTTCTTAGTAGGATGGCTTGTTTTTTAGAGCATAAAAATTGGTAATGAGATGACTGATAGCTGAATTAAAGCATTTGGTCACAATGCTAAGCTATTTGATACCAGTTCAAAGAGGTGAGATGCTACAAGGATGTTATTTGTCTCATATACACCCTCTATTTGATCTATTGTTTTTGACCTATTTTTTTAACTGTTGCTTCTGCACTTGTGCTTATTCCTTTTCTAAAGTTTGTCCATTAACTCATGTCTTCGGATAATTCAGAGCCTAGTTTCGATTTTGCTTTTACCATACATGGTTTTTCCTGATTAACATGGTCCAGCATTAGCTCTGTATTCTTTGAAACCTGAAGGTGTTCTAGGAATTTCACTTTTTGCAAGAATTATATTTTTAAATTTGAAACCTTTATCAATGTATATCTGCTATGTCT
The DNA here is from genome assembly GCF_003255815.1 of Theropithecus gelada. NCBI lineage: Eukaryota > Metazoa > Chordata > Mammalia > Primates > Cercopithecidae > Theropithecus > Theropithecus gelada. Next base: position 35,624,614 of record NC_037682.1, read on the forward strand.
TTTTAAATGCATGGAGTTATAATACTGCATTGCACCTTTTCTTTTTCTCTGTTGTGGTTCCAAATGTTAATCAAGGTTTCTCTGCTTCTCAGATCTAGAGGTGACTGGTTTCAATGCCAGTTCATTCCATGCCTAAGAAATCCAAATTTCTGAGGATTGCTATACATCTCAGTGGACTTTGACTCTCATGCTCCTCCCTACTTCTCATTCTTATATACACATAAGCTTATTTTTTAATCTTTTTCTTCAGTTTCCACCAGAAATATACTCATGCCACAAATTTTATGAATTAATAATCTTAAAATGACAGGGCTAAGGGATGGGTGACGGGAGGCACTTTCTCATGTAATTGCCAATTTGCCGGCTAGCTTATGTCTCTCATTCCTTCTCCTCCTCTGCTCCTCCTTCACAAATTGTCTTCTCCAGCTCTAACTTTTTCCCTCAGTTTTGCATAGAAATTTAGTTATTGGCTCCCGAGGACAACTTGCAATCCCAAAGTCATCAAGTGCAGCAGAACAAAGAAACTTTGAATTGTCAGAATTCGTGTTCCTTAGAAAATACTTGCTGTTATACAGAGCTTTTTCTTCAATGAAAGGATAATTTTCTCTGCTATTTTATTTCCATTTTGTGAGTGGTAAGCTCTGAACTAGCTAAATACTAAGACATGTGCTGTCTGAGAATAAGGTTAAGGCTACCGTAGGTAAACACCTGAATACCCTATTGCATATGACATTCTGAAGAAATAAAAATACACATTCAGTTTAGTTTAGTAAATAATTTTATGCTCACATTATGTGTTAGGTACTGGGAATGCAAAAAATATAAGTTACTTGACACCAAAAACTTCCAATCCAGGGAAGAGACTGACAAAGAAACTGATGATGTAGATACTTTATGTGAGAATAAATCTATTAAGTGAAGTGAGAGTGGTCTGATGAACTGAGGCTAGTGTGAAGGTTAAGGTAAAGTCTCCTATGAGAACCAAGCTGAGTCTTCACAAAAGAACAGGAGTTACCTAGGCAAATAAATGTTCGGGTTGGGGAATGAAGGGCATCCTAGACAATTGAAAGTTAGTGCACAATACATAAAGACCCAAGAAACACAATGGTGTGTGGGACACTACAGCAAATTCAGTATTTTAAGGGTATAATTACATCGGGAATGATGGGAGATGAACCCAGATTCAAGTGGCAGAATATACAGGCTATCTGCAAAGCAGCTCAAACTGTATCTTTAAGGCCACGATAAGCCATAGGAACATTTTAGAAATGTGGCTCTGGGTCATGATCAAACATTGCCTTTTAGATATATACTTCTAGGAAAGATGACTTAGAAGGCAATAAAAGGCAAGGACAACTACAATTGTTGAGGTAAGAAGTGACAAGTACTCAAAGTTAAAAAAAGTGATAAGTGCTCAAATTAGAGAAGTAACAGACACAGTCACTGAATACAAATGTCAAGACCATGTAATGTGCAATTCCAGGGAACACACCATTCACAAGAGCCACAGTATGCATGTGCATTGTGGCAAAGCTGCAGAGCAAATGGAGTGAAGGGACAGCAGGCAGTATTTGTGCAAAACTCAGCAGGCCTTGGTGAGCAGTTAGTATTTGGATGGTGACAGAGAGGGAGGATTCTAGGGAGACTGAGATTTCTGGTTTAGAGGAATGTAAAAATCTGAGGATTATGCTTCAATGTTTGGCGAGCGTTTTTATGGACAGAAATGCCAACCACCCTTTTACCCTTGTAATCTGAATTATATATAAAAGAAAAAAAAAAGGTTTTGTCTCTGGGTTCATGAAGTGAGGGAAATGGTTCAACAAAAGGGAGTAACTGGAATGTTATTGTACCTCTAGGCATCTTTCTGTTCTTTGGATAATGTATTAATCCAGTAGTTTCCAAACAATGCAGGTAAAACATTTCTGAGCCTCCACTAATACTTGTAGATGGATTTATTTATAAATTATACACATTTACCATTTTATCAATGTTCTATGCATATACAAACAATACATGTGAAAAATAAAATTTTGAAATGAGACAAATATTTCTAATATTCCATATCTGATGGATTATTTTGCCTTCACTTTAAATGGTACTAAATCAATTTAAAAGATATGTTCTATTCTATGTGTCACCCTCAACAGTCATTCCAGAATTTCTCTGCTATCTAAAATCTAGCCAAAAGCTAGCTTTACATCATATTCTCTCTCTCATTGTTTCCCTCTCTCTCACCCTGTCTCTCTCTCCCTCGCTCTGTCTCTCTCTCCCTTCCCCTTTCTCTTTCCCTCTCTATCTCTCTGAAGAGTAATTATATGATTCGTCAAAAAGAACAATCAGTAGCAGCCAGGGTTTATTTTAAACAGTATTCTTCCTGTACTAGGAGAACAATAAAACTGACTCAAATAATAAAAGTTGTTTTTGACATGAACAATGAAACTCTGTGACATGGTGCTATCAGACAGAACTCTAGTTCTGAGTTCCTTTTCTCAGCTATGCTTGAGAGACCAGAAATGTGCTGGTCAAAGATAAAGGTTTAGCAATCTTTAAAGAGGGAGTGCTACTGAGGTCTGATAGTTTGCTAAGCCCTTCACAAGCTGAGGCCATATTGCCACTGATTAATATGATGTTCCCATTGCAACATGTTCCTTTTTAGTTTAAGGAATAGGTCCCTTCCAGTTTGCATGATACAATGATTGGGATTGCTGGTAGAAAGGGAAGTGGTAGAACAAATAGAATGGAAAAGACCTAATTCCTTAGCATCTGGGAAGGTATTAGGAGAGGAACCAGCACAGTTGAATAGAGACTTTTTAGGGACCAGGAAGGGACACAGTGACTAATAGATCACGGTCATATTAACAGAGGTAAGAGATACTGAAAGAGAATTATATTAGGAAAGGTTAGAGGAGAGGGGAGTGGGACTAAGATGGGGAGAGTAGACAGCTGTTGAGTTCAAATAAAGGGTAATTTATCATCTGTTTAGAGTCACAATTAAAGTCAAAGATCAAATGTAATATAAACCCCTTGGGTCATTGCTTCCAGCTTGAGCCACTCTCATCCTTGTTCCTGCAATGGATCTCTTATTTACTTTGAAGGCAGTCTGCATGTTTGGGGATTGAACTTGAAGAAAGTTGGCAGAGGGAAGGCTACTAACAATTAACTTCTTATTACAGTTAAGATAATTGGAATTGTCTCTAGAGAAAGGCATGCCTGTTGCAGAAAGCTGTTAAATTTAATTTTCCCCCTTCTGTCCGTATAGTCTATGCAACATTTTTTATACTTCAGAAAGGGTGATAGATCATAAATAGGAAATGACTTAGCACTATGTATCTTTTGAAGTTGGAATACCAGCATTTGCTATTAGACTGGCTTCATCTGCCCAGCCAGAATGAATCAGAGTTGTTATCTGTAAGCATTTTAAAATTTGCCATGAAATGACAAAAGCAAGGGAGTTCAAAACAAAGGTTGGTTATTTTTCCTATGCTTGTGATTCTGAGGTAGAAAATGCTATTTAAAAATTGAAGTTGCATAACATCTTGAATTTTCTGGTGCTAGTTAAGCACATAAATCGTCTTCAATTTTTTTTCATCACAACTTCTGTTTTAGATAAATGAATAAAGATGATCATAGAAATTGAGTTTCTGAATGCTACCAAATATGTCACAGACCAGTAATGAATGGATTTCATTTCTGTTTTCTGTTAAAGAAGCAGGTATGATTCTTGAGATTAGGTTGTAGCTGTGGGCTGTGTTGGTCCGAGCACCAGCCTGGAAATGAAAAGCCACTGATTTTAGTTCTGGCTTTGAAAATAATCTTCACCATATCATTCAGCCAGTTGAATGAAGACTTGGTGTTCTCTGTTGTGCATTGGGAATCTACATATTTCTTTCTAATTCACTGTGGTACTGAGAGCAATAATAATAGCAAAAAGAAAACCATAACTATTACTAACAGTTATTAAATGTAGCTACTAGGTTACATACTTCAGTAAAAACTTTTTCAAAAAACTAAATTCATAGCTGATAATAACACTAAAATCAACAAAATATGTTTTCAGTAGAAAGGGCTATTGTATTTTGTTTCATTTTGTCTCAAATGCTGTTACACCTAGTAATGTCTAAAGATAATTTATTAACTCATTTTTTCACTCACATCTTCACTGAGCACTGATTAGACCCACAACAAGACTGTCAACATTATGTAGGCTACAAAGTTGTACCATACTTAGAACTGTTCTTAGTGATCTTAGTCTATTACAGTAGGGAGAATAGTGGAACAGGGGTGAGAATGAGTTCTAGAGTCAGACTACTCAGGTTTGAAGGCTAGTACTTTCATCTTCTAGAAATGTAACCTTTGTGAGACACAGCTTAATTATTATTATTTTAGTTTCTTCATGTGCAAAATGGTACAATAATAGTTTTTAACTTACACGGTTGCTGTGAGAAATAAGCTATCCAATAGAAATGTTTAGAAGTGTTCGGCATAAGATAAATGTTCAGTTGCCGTTGCTACCACTATTAATATTGTGGGAGAAAGGTATTAAATAATATAACTAGATAAAATAAATGGCCAATGGCAGGAATAGCTGAATTATCAATAAAGGTCAGAAAATATATTTCATTTCTACTGGGAAGAATTGAGAATTAGGACTGGATGAAGATGGTTGCATTTGGATGGGACCTTCACAAATAAATATGATTTAGACATGTGAAAATTAAAGGGGTTGCAGGGTCTAGTTTAAATAGAAACATAGCGGGATGAAAATACAGGGTCACAAACAGGAAATAGTAATTGATCAATTTGGACTATAATATAGGTTAATGGAAATGGAGAAATTGAGAGACTATGTTAAAAAGGCAAGGTGGGTCTATTGCATGAAAATCCTTGAATCCATTTAAGGAGGCTGAATTTTGCTTTATAGACAATGGGGAGTCATGGAAACCTTTTGAGAAGCAAAGCAATTTGACATAAACATGCTCATTGTTTAGGAATAACTTAATCTGAATGTGTAGCCTAATGACATACAGAATACACTTGGAAGGAGAGAAAAAGCTCAAGGATAATCACTTAGAAGAATTTTAAGTGGAGCCTGAGGAGAGACAGTAAGGCAATGAAAGTGACTAAATAGTACTAGTTTACTTTTGTTTATGAAAGCATTTATTTATTATATCTTTAGATCCAAATAAGATTTTGTAATTGCTTATAATAAAACAGGCAACATGGTAAGACAGGAAAATGTTCATAATGTTCATAGATTAAAACACAAAAGATGAAGGGATGAAAAAGATGAAAGCTTGGAGGAAGTAGAAAAGAGGTAAAATGAAACCAAAGGGCAAATTAATACAAGTCTCTGGAATACTTCTCATATGATTCCAAAAAGTGAGTGAAAAACATGGCTCAAATATTTTTAGTGGCTAAAGCCAAAGAGAATATGATCAGTTTCAACAGTCACATATTCCCTAGATAGACACATATCAATTGCCAAGGAAAATCCTACTTTGAGTGACTCAGCAGCATCAAGAGATTTTTATCCTGTCAATTCTTGCACATGAAATAATGGGACCACTGAAACGTGGCTATTAAAAATAATTTAAAAAGAAATTAAAAATGAAACAAGTTGCAAAATTGCACCACCTCAGAAATATACGAAATTTCTAATTTGTAGTCTATATTTCCCAGGTTCATCTGCTCCAGAAAACCCTGCCTTATTACCTTCTCTTTCCCTGGTGTCTCCAAGGTGGGTTAAGTAACTATTGTCTGTGTTTCTATTACCTGCTGTGGATATGTTTATCAGAGCCTTTATTATGTATACATGATCATTGTTATTGATGTTGTTAAGGACAAAGATGGTATATTACTTCTCTGTTCTGAGATTTTAGTATCATTTTTGGCATAGAATAGATTTCAATAAATGTTTGAAAATAAAGGAATGAATGAATGACACTCTCATTCAATCTGATCTGCTTCTTGACAAAAATAGTCTCAAGTCATCTGGGCCTTTCTTTACATGTCTTTACAATGAAAGGCAAACATGTATATACCATTGAAAATACAGATTATTACTAGGGGCTTATTTAGGTGCCAGTAACAGAAATCCAGCCTGAACCATCTTGGGCAAAGGACTGGATGTATTAAGTACTTATGGGAGTACCTCAGTTGAAGGCTTAGGAACTGAACTGTAGGAAAGGTAGGAATTCTGTCAGCCTTCTTGTCTAACTAAAGCCAGGCTGAAATACTGCTGGGTCTCTTGGTCCATGAATCTTCTCTTTTTTTGGTTAACTTTGTTTTCCATGCACACATACGCTCGCGCGCGCGCGCACACACACACACACACACACACACACACACACACACAAACACACACACAGGCTCTCTTGACCACAGTGGGGAAAACCCAGTCACCGAAGATTGAGAGTGTAACATCTTCATCAATTATGTCCCCAAAGAAAAGCTGAGTAAATCCCCAAATCTAGTTTTAAAAATTTTATTAAGAAAGACTAATGGGCTCAGCTTGTGTCAAGTAATGCTCCTTGTTCAATAGACTCTATGAATAGTTTTGAATGTCCTATAATAGCGTTTGGATTATATTCTATAATCCAAAATTGTCTTCCACAGAACTAGTCCCTGGTGCCAAAAACGTTGGGGACCACTGTCCAATGGAACAGAATTTCTTCAGTTTTGTATATGCTGTGCACCTTTTTGGTAATCTAGTAAAGCCTATGTACCCCCTTTCAGAAAATTTTTGAGTAATGTAAAACAAGACTATTATGATTTCAAAGGCATTTGGATTGAACCAAAATATATTTAAAAGTAGTGATATTGTGGTATATGTGCTTCTTTATTAGCGCAATAAATAAGATTTAGTGGGCGGGGCGCAGTGGCTCAAGCCTGGAATCCCAGCTCTTTGGGAGGCCGAGACGGGCGGATCACGAGGTCAGGAGATCGAGACCATCCTAGCTAATCCGGTGAAACCCTGTCTCTACTAAAAAAAATCCAAAAAAAAAAAAAAAAAAAAAACCCCACAAAAAACTAGCCAGGCGAGGTGGCGGGCGCCTGTAGTGCCAGCTACTCGGGAGGCTGAGGCAGGAGAATGGCGTAAACCCGGGAGGCGGAGCTTGCAGTGAGCTGAGATCCAACCACTGCACTCCAGCCTGGGCGACAGAGCGAGACTCCGTCTCAAAACAAACAAACAAACAAACAAAAAAAAAAACAAAAAAAAAGATTTAGTATGCAGGTCCTAACAACCTAATTACATAATTGCAATAAATGGTGATGACAAACTTATTTTGAGATATTTGCAATGTAAAGTGATATGAAAATATCTGTGGTTTCTACTAGTGACAAAGAGGTACTGGTGATGTTACTACAGTGTTTTGCCTAAATTTATAATGTGAGGATATGCTAACGTGCCTTAGAGGTTGGTGAAAATACAAAGATACATATTTTTTTTCTCATCCACATTCATAGACAACCAAAATTCTATCCATAACTAGCCTATAGAAGAATGAGGAGCCTTGCTACACCTGAGAGAGACTGAAAAAATGGTAATCAAGTACCTGATGTGATTATAGAGACACCATATCAGAATAGTTAAGAGCATAAAATTTGGCATTAGAAAAATATGAAATTGAATCTCATTTCTATAACTTTGCAATTGTTGTGGATGGAACCAGTACCTTAACTTCCGCAAGGATTTTTTTTTTCACCTACTTAATGATTATACCTTTAACTAAATTCCTAGAGTCATTGTAAGGCTTAAATAAAACAATGCATTTGGAGTGATTAGTGAAGGTTTGGCAGAGAAATTTTAGGTTAAAAATAATCATCATGGGTATTGAGACTCTTCTCTACCACTTACCCTCTTTGGATATTGACATACTTTGATATATATTGGTAGAAAAAAATCTTTGGTTATCTTCTTGGAAAGAGTGCTAGACTTTTGCACAGTAAACCTTTCTTGGAAGGAGATGGAGGAGAATGATATTTCCTTTTCCTGTTAGTTTAGGGTTATAGGCATAAATTCAGTGACATCTTGGAAAGAGTGACTTCTCATATGGATGGCAGATGGGGCTGTCATGTTTCTTAAAATACCAACAGCATAACCAGGAAAGGCTCTATTCTAAGTTTGGGATGTAAGCTCAATCTCTTGGATATGGCAAGCTGTGCCTTCCAGCCTCCTGAAATGATTTCTGCTAGCTAAAATACCACTGAAGTTGCTAAAATTTTAGTTGATTTTGCATCCAACACCTGGCTCTTGGTTGAATTGTTTATACTCGTGGGTTTAATTTTAGATTTAAGCTTCATGTTTTTCTTACTACTCCAGATATTCTTGATTTTCTTACTGAATTTAAAATGTTTATGATTTACCGGCAGAGTATGTAGTTTTAGACCTTATTGTAAATATACAAAATGCTATAGCAGCCCATTAGCATGAACATACTGATTTGCTCTCTGCCTCTTTACCCAAGACATACATTTTTATATGCCTTACCAGTTCCTCTTATATTCAACCTCTTATTCACTGACAAAGCCAGTAAAGACATAGGTAATTAAATGAAGTGAGTGTTGTTTTGCTTGGTTAGCTGGCTTTTTGCCAGTTTTTGTTTTTATTTCTTTATTTGGAAGAGGCTTAAATATACTCCAATAAGGCTGGTGAGTCAGATTACAAGGCCTCCTTCTATTCTGTAAAGTCTAAGTTTTAGTGCCATTCATTCTGAGGAATCTCACCTCTTTTTGGCTCTTTGGGGTCTCTATGAATAATGAAAAATATCAAAAGCAGCATTTTCTGCAACGTATCTGGGGTCCTTTTACATTTTACTATTCGTCTCCTCACTTGTTCTGTCAGATTGAGATGCGATGTAACTTTCTTCTTCACTGTTTCATTGTAAGAGAGTTTCTTACTCAAGCTGGCCAAAAAGGCTCCAAGTTACTTTCCATAGTAGAATTCTTGAACTAAGCATATCAGTTAGACTTTTCCTCATCTCAGCCCCAGCAAGCAGGCATTTATATCACTATTATCACACTTAATACAAACAATATAATTCATTCCACCAGACTGTGAACACTTTGCAATGAATTTTTATTTATTCATTCAATTAATAAAAATCATTTATTTGTTGAGTACTTATTCTGTATCAGGTGAGTGCTAGGCACAGAGTATATTACTGGTGAATAAGAAGGACAAGCTTCCTGCTCTCACAAAATTTAGAATGGAATGGACATTCATTCCATATCCCAACACTTTCCATCAAGTATGGCATAAAGGAGGTAGTAAATGTTATCAGAATAGTGCAAAATTAAATTTGTAGTTAACAACCACTGTTAAAATAAATTATAAAATGTACCATTATTTAGTTATAATAAATAGAAGTTATCCTAAGAATGACACTTTTTAATAAGAAAAAGTGAAAGACAGGCGAAGTGTTCTGAGAAAACCTTTCTCAGGCAAAGCAAGATTTAACTTTGGTGAAGGCTGTGGTATTACCAATGAGTTTTGAGAGAGCAATGCATCATTTCTAAAACTTTCCAATGCTGACCTAAGAAAACCCTGCCTGCAGGTATTTCAGGCACTGGAAACTTTCAATGCTAACAATTATATTCAGATGGTTGCTCATCAACAGACACTGGCATCTTGTTATAATGGAGTATATTTCCTCTGCTTGAATAGATTTCCATGCTCCATTCATTTGTTAGTTTTATTCATAAAACTCCAGTCTGCATTGACTTGCTTCTATTTCATTATCTTTGAAATAACAACCTGTAAGCAAAGATACCACAGGGTGGATATTCCTAATACAGCACCTTATAAGAAATGCACTGAATGTATGATATGACTAGGAATTTGTTTATTTTGCATTTAAGTCCAAAATGAGGAGAGAAGAAATCTTAGTATGTATTTAGTTAGGTCAAGGGAAAAAAAAGCAATTCATATTGCAGGGCATAGAAGCTGGTAGTTTGGGAGACAAAGAGAAAGGGGAGTGAAGATTAAGGAATGGGATCATGTATGGGAAAAGGAGGCTATTTAAAACAGACAACCATTCTGAATTAAGTGGACTAACTGAGTAAGATGGTTTGCATTATTTTATGGTCAGTTAAGGGAACAGTTTAGGAGGTCTTTTAACAGTACTGCAAGTCATTGACTCTGAGGGACTTAATGCAAATCACTTGACATCTCTGGACATTAGTTTTCTCATCTACCTGCTATGGGAATAGGGGGTAGTTTCTAAGGTCTTTTGTTACTCAGAAGTCTTCAAGTTTTTCACAGGACCCAAGGGAATTAAATACTTACTTTGGCTACTACATGTTTTAAATAATAAAACCCATGTATTAGATTAAAAACATAACATATCCCTGTTGGTTTTAAATGAATGACACTGCATTTCTTAATGCTTTTGTTCTACATTTTTAGCTTTGGATAGTAAACAACTCTGTCCAGAGCTTTGCAACAGGCATGAGCATTATGAAATCTTTGCATCAGTCAGAAATCAGAACCACTGTAAGTTTTATGGAAATCAGGGGTTTCTATTAGAAATAAAAATTTTATTAGAAATTAGATTTACACAAATGTAGGAGAAAATGAGGAAGTGAAAGTCTGAAAAGTGAAAGTTAGTGGGTTACGGTAATAGTGGCTAATCAGTCTTATACACTAGGGTGAGTGGATAGGACAGAGCCAATGTGGACAGCAAAGGGGGAACTTCTGAAGGATCTGTGGAGATTGCTGCCTTGGAAGAAGCTGTTGCCTCTACAGAGGTAAAGCTACCCTTTTGTGGATCTACAGCCAAGTCTCTGGTGTAGGGCTGGGGATTGCTGTTGGCCATCAGAGCCTGTAGTCAGGCACTAGCTGAATTTGGAGCAGAGGAGAACCTAGATAAGCTTGGATTTGCTAGGTACCTCTTCATCTGTCCTTATGGTGTTCACCTTTACCATGTCTGACTGCAACGACTTTCAGTCAAGTAATGTCTCAGCTTCACTTCTGCTTTCCAAACCACATGCAGGTTTCCCTTTTGGCCAACTCTGACCTGGAACCATATGGTTGACGTAGTACATAGGGACAGAAAGAAAGTGACTTGATACCAAATATATTTCATTTAAGTCTCCCTGATACCAAATTTAAAGTACATATGATATTGGATACTGCCTTTAAGCCTTTTCAAGTAGAGGGCTCTAAGCTAAGATAGATTTCTGAAAGCACCGTCAAACCTATAAGAAGACAGATAAATAAAGACACAATCTGTAATTTGCACATCACATTACAGTGTACAAAATGTTTTAGTTTTTCTTAGGGTTGTATATGGTTTATCATATATGGTTTTACAATTACCCTGAGAAATGATTAAACCAGGAGTTATTAATCCTGATGATTTAAAAAAATGGCTAAAGTCTAAATAAGTGGCACACGGTAGGAGCCAAGGATGAAGTTGGTTGATCTTAGAATATGCTGAGTAGGGAATCATTTATGTGATTCAAAGGATTCCAAAAGTGTGTCTCACTTCAAGCATCTTCCCATTATTTTGTTTTGACCATAACAATTTGATTAATGATGTGCTTCTTTGGATTGTGTATAATAGTAGTATTATTAGTATTTCATTCCATGCCATGTATAGCCATTTTGGAGTTTACAATGGACTTTCAAATCTTTTATCTCATTTTGTCTTCAGAAAATATTCCTCTGGTAGATTTCTACCACCTCCATTTTGCAAATAAAAAAGTCTCAGACAGACCAAGTAACTGCTTCATTCTCATGACAGTTTGACTAGTTGAAGCAGAACTCAACCCACCAGATAATTTCACTTCAAGTTTGTAGCTCTAATCTCTTCACTGTTATTGTTAGTCAGGAGACACTAAAGCTAATTTGCATGCATGGATTTATGAATGAGAAAATACTTTAATGTGGAGGTGTTAAATAAATATTTTGCTAAGTCAGGCTCAGAACAGAGAAATATATACTTAATACATCAGCACCAGAGGAGACCCTCAGAAACAGGTATGACTCCAGCGCCTAAGGAGAGAGTTGGCATTTGTGGGAGGAAAAGGGTACAGATGCCTTGGGAATGGCAATACTTCACCAACCTCCAAGCAGAAGATGCTGAGCAGTAAACTGGGAAAATGCCATATTTTCTCTGGGAAAATGAGAATGTGGGTAGATAGACAGTAAAATAACAAATACCATATCTTGTTTCCATTAGTATCATCCTTTCGGAACATTGATGGTGGAGAGATGGTCATGAGTGTTCCTGGAAGCCCTTGAGAATAGATGCTTTGAAAAATATCTCATACTGTTTATTTCATAGTATGTATTTGAAATGGTCTGAGAAAATAAGACTACCTGATGATGTTTATTTGACAACTTATTGTTTTAACTTATAAAATTACTGTTTCAGGTATACCTCAGAGCTCTCTATGGTACAGTAGAAATAGACTTGCACAAGAAAGGATTGTGATCTGGTAAAATGTCAGTGGTTTCATGTATTCTTAGATCTCTGTTCCATTTTTTACATTTTTGTCATTACATTCTTGATCCACCAGGAGAGTTTATACTTCTCATCTCTGAAAATCTGGGATATGGAGGTTCAGAGATCTTGCTTCCACTAAAGGAACACTCTTGCCAGGGGACAGGGGAGATTTCATTGAACTGTAAGTTATGGATGCTGCCTGAGAACTTTGGACTCTTTGTGAGTAGGGACCACCCGCAGGTGAGAAGAGTTACCATCTTGACCAAGACAGTTGATCTTGATCAACACCAGAGATATTCTTTGTTTTATACATTGAGGCAGAGAAGAATATGTATGAAGCACATGATCTACTTGGTATTCCTTTGTACAATTATGACTGTAAATTACGTGAGATTCTAGCCTGAGATGTGTATGATTATTAGCCTATTAGACCCCTTAAAATGAGGGATTAGGTGACAGCTAGTAAACTACTAAGACCTACAGGGGTAAAGGAATTTAGAATGGATAACAAAGGACAAAGAAGGAAATTTAGAATGGTTAGGAGAAGGGAGAGATGGTTACCAGTTGCAGCCCCAGACCAAAGTGTAGTAATGGAGGATGTTGTTCATCCTACTAACTTCTCTTTAAAGTTTCCTTTTATGAAGAGAGGGTTAAGGGGAAAGTGGAGGAGCTACTTTAAAACTGTATGGAGAAGTAGATTTGTGCAGAGCAAGGGATACACTATGGCGGCCACAGAGTTTTGCTGCTCAATTATCACTTTAGGATAGAAGATCCTATGAGGAGTATAGCAGCCTCCAGCTGCATTGTTATTGGAATCCACTGCATTGTTCACACCACAGCCCTGATCCCCCATGCAGTGACTAGCACAGAAGGAGTACTAGACTTTGGCCATTTTTGCTAAATGCAGGACTCCTTTAACATGCAATTTCTTCTCTGGGTTCGTCATTGAGCTGATAGAGACTTTCTCAGAACTACAATGCAGTATGAGACTTTCCACAGCATTTTCCTTCTTTTCCCCGTCCTTTTACAGGTATCAGAACTGCATCTATCTGAAGGCATTGAGCTGATAGAGACTTTCTCAGAACTACAATGCAGTATGAGACTTTCCACAGCATTTTCCTTCTTTTCCCCGTCCTTTTACAGGTATCAGAACTACATCTATCTGAAGGCAATCCCTGTCTACTCTCGTTCCCTCTCTCCTTTATTTTTCACTGGCTTTTCCCTACTAAATCTCTTTCGTGTATAATTCCATCTTGGCATTTTCTTTCTGAAGGAACTTAATTGACCCAAGGATGAAGCTTCATTTTTTTTCCATTCTTATAGGCCGCCTTATTGAGATGGCATCCATTTACGTCAGAAGCTGTAGTAGCAAAAAAAAAAAAAAAAAAGAGGCAACGTGGTTGAAAGGTGACCATGATACAGTGCTATTGATAGATCTGGCCTCTAACTATTTTGCTCCACTGGCTGCTCAAAAGTGTTTCTGGTTCCTGGTACATTAAAACCAGAGGAATGTCCAGACAGAATTTGCTCCTCCTCCAACTGCTGGCAACATATGCACTTGACTCAGTACCAATCTGTTTTGGTTCATCTGTTTATCCTCACTTTTGAATTTGAGTCACTCCTCCAAATGATATGGCACATTTCTGAAATTCCAGGGTTTTTTTTCCCACTTTCCTTTAATAACCATAGTCTCTCTTTCAGCTGACCCATTTTCATACACAGGCCTTTACAAAACTTTAATATCCATCTCTTTCTTTTAGGCAAGTTTTGGCCACCAGAAATCACCCAAAGACTCCTTTGACACTGTCCCAAACCAATCCTTTAGTTAGTCTTGTTTTAGCTAAGTTACAGTATTTATCTATAACATGCATAGTTACAACTACAGATAGCATATAATATTTGGTGCTTGTAGTTCCTTTGCATTTTGAGATGAATTATGAATTATCTCTACAAAAGTCATTCTTGGTCTCATAAACAGAATATAGCTATGTGATAATTTAAATCTTCATTTCATATTAATGAAGAAAACCCACCGAGTCTGAACAATGGTTTTAAAAGACCCAGGGAACCCTATTAAAAAAAAAAAAAACAACTTATTTTATTCCATGCATTGTTCTGATGTAACAATCCAGTATTATAATAATTGTTAAGTAGACATTTGATGAACTCACTTATTTGAAATACTAGGTCTTATTAATCTGATAGGCTTAATGATCTTAGAAAATAAAATGTACATTGCTGCCCCTAGTTTTCCTACCAAAAACACTTCAAATGTGGTTTTGTCCATAAGCATAGTGCTGATAGGAAGTATAAGAAGTATAAGTACCTTCTTTTCATTTGCTGGGAGAGCCCAACTTCCAACATGACAGTAACTATAAGATTGAGAGAGATCAACACTAATTTTATTAAAATACTGCCTGTCACTGTGTCCAGGCTCCACTATTTTCTCCACATCTGAAATTGTCTGGATGACCATAAAACCTAATAAAATTTTGGTGATAGTAATGAATAAAGATGGTGAATAAATAATTTATGTAATTGTGAATTCAACTCCTAACTTTCTGCTGGTGCTTATAATGAGTAGGGGCAGACAATTCAGTACCCTGTTTTTCTGATATTGATTGAAAAGTTAGATTCTCCTGGCTGTCTTGTTTAGACTGTTCATGTCAAAAAACTAATTCACTGGTAGTTTTCCTCCTGTTTTAACCTCTTCCCCACTTAATTGAATCTCATTTTCATGTATACATGGTGATACCCAGGTGCTCCTTCTGATTAAATTTGCCCATGAAATCCTATCTAGTATCTACTATACAAACTTCTATTTATGAAACACACCAGTGTGTTCAATATTAAATACTTAGTAGATAAATTTTTTCAATAGAACCAGTATTTTTATTTCAGTAAAAAACTTCAAACTGATTATCAGCATTGGATCTCCAGTAGTGTAGATTAGAAGCCTTGACCATACTGAGGCATAACCTAACTCACAGTGCTTGGAATATTTTTAAAAATATCTCATGTTTAATAAATAGGTTTGATATTTTGAGTCTGGCTGTGATCGATATTAAAGTGGACACAGCTAGGAGATATGGTTCAGTCACTGACTGAAATATTTTTTATTTATTTGAGGTAAAGGAATTAATTATGTTGGATTTTAAGCCCCTTGAGAATGGGAAATTTTTTCTTGTCGTTCTAGCACAATAACATGCTCAATAAATGTTTACTAAATGAATACACGATAGACTCATAAAGAGAACAATTTGGGGCTAACTGACATAGAATAGATGATTTCTTACCAGAAAGTCCTGATAAGAAGGAATAAGAAATTGCTAGAAAGCATGGGAATGTATGCCATATATTGAAAAGTGACTTTTAAAATGACTTTGATTAAGTCATGACTTATATCGTGATATTGTGGTGTCCAAGATACAGCCTTGGCATAAAAAGGTTACCTTTTGCCTTTGACTAAAACCAGGTTTCTGTTTCCTAATTTCTGAGACTAGTCCTCAGGCATCATTCTCTGACTTCTTCCAGAAAACAATATATTTTTGTTTTTTGGTAAATTCTAAGCATCATTTTAGGTCCCCTTAGAATCAATCTTCTCTAAGATATGCCTTTGACGTGACAGATTTTGCTGGTCAGCAGCTTGGACATATCCAGAATCGACCTTGAACGCATATACATTTTATCTTTATTTAATTCCTATGTGACTCTGGACACTCCCCCATCAGGAGATGTTATCTGAGCATGCAAAGGCTCCTGATGTAAGGAGCAGAAATCATGCGGGTGTTTGCACTCTTATTACTTCCTTGTATTTCCAGCCTTTTCTAAATGCAGGCCCTGATGTCTTCAAATGGCAGCTACCAATTCCAGTTGCTCAGTCAAAGTGGAGAGTATATTATTAACTTATAATACTAAGTGGACCCTAAATTAGCCTTGCTATATATAAACTTTATATAAAGTTCGATAAGCTGAATTGTTCAGGTCAGCTTTAGAGTGATTCTGTAGTTACTGAGATGCAACCTTCCCTGTTTTCATAGTCTGAATGAAATGTGTCTTTCTTGTTTTTCTGATTTTGCTCCAGTTCATAAAGTCTTGAATTTTTCCCTGAAGAATACTTTTGACTGGGACTTTGACAATCTCTCCAGCCATAATCAGCTTCTCTTCTTAGGGATGGTTGCTAGGTAGACTAGTGATTTCTATTAATTTTTTAAGTATGGGTCCTGAGACACCTATAGAATCAACTAGATTGATTAATAAAAGTACATGTTTCAGAATCCAATTTTAGACTTCTGAAATTGTAATACCCATATAGAGTACCCTAGATTTTGGAAATTAAGAAACTTTCATAATTTGAAAAAGTCTGAGAAAACACTACACGGAATTGTGAGAAATATTACTAGAGCTTGTACATCTGCCATTGAAGGTTGTACTCAAATTGAGATGTAAGTATGTTAATAATAGCTTTATTGAGATATAATTTACTTAACATAAAGTTCCCTCTTTTAAACATATAATTCAGTGATCTAATTATATTCAATTTGTGATCTTGAGGTTTTTTGTTTTTGTTTTCCTTTTTATTTTTAGTTGACACGTAGTAATTGTACATATTGTTGAGATACATAGTGATTTCTGTCTCTCTCTGTGTGTGTGTGTGTGTGTGTGTGTGTGTGTGTCACTCTGTCACCAAGGGTGGAGTGCAGTGGTGCAATTATAGCTCACTGCAGTCTAGAACTCAGGGGCTCAAATGAATCTCCTGCCTCAGACTCTCAAGTAGCTGGGACTACTTGTGTGTGTGTGTCATCATGGCTACTAATTAAAACACATTTTTTTTTTTTTCGTAGAGATGGAGTCTCACTATGTTGCCCAGGCTAGTCTTGAACTCCTGAGCTCAAGTTATCTTCCCACTCTGGCCTCCCAAACACTAAGATCACAAGCAAGAGCCACTGCAGCTGACTCAGAGTGACGTTTTAATACATATATACAAAGCATAATAATCAAATCAAGGTAATTAGTACATATATCATCTTGAAAATTTATCATTTTTTTGTGCTATAAGCATTCAAAATTATTTTTCAATAATTCACTATCCTGGAGACTCCTACTATAGTACCTAGTCTGTAATATTAGACTTCTTTAAATTTGGTGAATGAATTTACCATATCTCTGAACATTCTTAATTAGACTGTTAATTACCTACCTTGGAATCTAAGTCTATTGCTTGGAGTATTTCTTTGAGACAGGATAACAGACTTGTTTCTTCTCAACCAGGTTTCTTCTATAGAACTAGTAGGCCTCGCAGGCAAACCCATTTAGAATACAAATCCTCCTTGACTTACGATGAGGTTATGTCCCAATAAACCCATCATAAATTGAAAATATTATTAACTTGAAAATGGATTTAATACACCTAACTTTGGAACATTGTAGCTTAGCCTAGTCTACCTTAAATGTGCTCAGGATACCTACATTAGCCTACAGATGGGCAAAGTCATCTAACACAAAGTCTATTTTATAATGAAGTGTTAGATATCTCCTGTAATTTATCAAATCCTGTGCTAATAGTGAAAAGTAGAATTTTTGTATGGGTACTCAAAGTACAGTTTCTACTGAATGTATGTAGCTTACCCACCATTGTAATGTCAATAAATTGTAAGTCAAACAATCAGAAGTTGGAAGCCATCTGTATTCCACACAAGATTGTTTGGAGACAGCCTTGTCTAGAATGACAGATAAATGTTGGAGAGAGTGCATCATTAGTTTGGGTAGAAATGATGGGACCATATTAATAAAATGAGGAACTGACATTTACATTGGGTTTGGTAGAAAATAGAGATCCACTATGAAATAAACTAAATAATATGAAGAAATACATTGTGGGTATTTGTGTAAAATTGGTCTGGTAAGGGTATATAGATAGATCAGACAGAAATGAACCTAATATCAAAAGAACCCAAATGAAGGATATGGAACTGAACCAGGAGTTAGGTGATGAAGGCTGAGTTCGAGTATTATCAGTCAGAATGAGAGAAAATATTGCTAATATCTATTGCTTAAATGGAGCTAAAATAGTTAAACTGCATAATAGCATGGCCTGGTGGTGGAGAAGGTGGTGATGCTGCTGAATGGCAGCAAAGTTGAAAGTGGAGCTGATAAAGATGAATGAAAGCCCTAAGTCTTGTACCTCACAGCTGAGCCCAAGCTGCCATTGTCATTTCTCAACTACAGAATATGATTGATGCTATGATGGAGAAATAGAAGAAGGTGGTTATCAGATGTTGTTGGGAGGTGATATATTGAGGTGCAAGGACATACTGCTTATATGTTTGAGCAAATAATATCATTTCTGGAAAGCAACAAGATAGATAGTGCTAGCATGCATCCACATGATGAGTCGTATTAGGTACTTATTTATACAATATTTCTTTCGGGGCACATTCTCTCCAAAACATTCAGTTTCATCTTCCTCATCACATTTCATCCTCATTCCTTTCTTTGTCATTTTTCTTTCCAGTAGAGAATTATGGGAAAAAATTATAATTTATATTTAAAAATATGTCTGTATTAATCAGGATGTTTTTGGTGAAAGATAACCTCCAAAATTTTTTGGTCAAAACTAATACTGCTCAGTATTTGATTCTGCATTTCTTGAACATGAAAACCACACGACAAGTTTTAGACAACAGAGCCCAAACAGAAGCGATCTGTGTAACATATAGCCCAAAGCCTTTAAGAACAAGGTGTTACCTCAAGGTGTTTTCCTTTAGTGGTAACCTTGCAGGCCACATGTTGAATCAGCCTGGATCCTTGAATCACTGAATGGAGGAGAGCTTTCCTAGAGAGTTGTCGAATCGAAATCAGATTTTATGTGATCCAGAAATAATCTTTGTTCTGTTAAGCCACTAAGTTTGTACTGTTTACTTGTTAACATAATCTTGCTTGTGCATCTTGCCTGGTATTGTAAGTTGGCATGGCTTTTGCACAAAAGCACATAGCTTAAAACTACAGGGGTAACTGACTGCAGAAATAGCTAGACTTATGTGATTACTTACTTTTGGTTTGAATTCCTCTGTGTTGTCTTCATTCCTAAACAGTCCCTCTCTCTCTCTTTCTCTGAAGTATCTCAGGCTCCTTACTCAGCAGTCTGGTTGAAAAATGTAGGGGAGGGTACTTTTTAAATTCCGGTAGTTTTCTTACTCTGAGCAAATCAAGTAAACAAACAAATCTGAAATTGAATATCATTTTATTGGCCTGGATCATTTATTTACCTCTCTATCCATGAATATAAATTGTGACTATGCATTTAATGTGTTAGGATTGGCCTGACGGTGGGTCAAGAGGTATGGTGAGTTCCACCCAAATAATACAAACTAACAAGAAGTGAGGAGCAGTTCTCCAAAATGAAATAGAGTCATGGGATATTAATGCGGGGGGGGGGGCAAAAATGTTCATATTAATTTATATATTAGTATAGAGACTAATTCCTTATAATTCTAGGCAATATTGTAGAAGAATGCCATACAGAAGGTTTTCTGAGTGAATATTTCCCGATGGAGTGATATCTTTTACTTTTTAATATCCAAAACTCATGGATCCTACAAAAATCTCAATGCAACACTTTTTTTTTCAGCCTATGTTTACATCAAAAACTGCATATTTTTGTCCCCAGACACAATATAACATTTCAAACAAAATGATGTTTAGGAAAATTCTTGAGTTGTATTCCAAAACACAATTAGTAGAATGTCAAAATCATGATAGATGTTCGAAAACTATAAAGTATGATGTCAACAAACAAGATATGTAACTTGGATATGTCTGATGCTAAGAAGACATCACAGTGTCACACTCAAGGTGAGCCACTCTCTGCCACTGGGCACTTGTTCTGAGTAGCTTTCATATTGTTGCAAGGTTTTTTGCCAAGAATAGTACAACATGAGTCCCCAAACACAAGAAATTATTCATGAAAATTGTGGGGAAGTAAGCAAAGCAAATGAGGAAGTAATTGCAATGGAAATAAAAATGTTACTGCATAAAATGTTGTTTCTTATTTAACAACTATATTGTTTTGATAATCATGAGGTTATAGGCTAAGTATTTTTTCTGTATTTCAATTATATTTTAGAAATAAGTTGAGAGTTTTTCCTATATAAAATATAGGAAAAATAATGGGAAATGGGCTTCATGACATTGTTTTGTTTTGTTTGGCTTTCTTTTTATACAACATCTGATTTCAAGGGCATATTACCATCCACAAGCAGGACATCTCTGCATTTCTAAGCTACTGTCTGGGTACTCTACTTGGATCTGTGTTAACCTGTCTCCTCAAGGGTCACCTCTTCTGCTGTTATTTATTTTCTAGGGCAGTGGAGTGTCTAGACCTCTTACACAGTGAGAATTACCATATAATAGTGAAAGCCAAAGTTTGAAATGACATGAAATAATGATATCTTCTAGGCCTGCTTTTAGGCTATACAACAATGCCATTAAATGACCCAGAGGCTCTCATGGATTCTGAGAATATATATGTCTTAGACAATAGGCTTGATGTATTTAAACTTCTTTATTTTGAATTTTTTGGCATTTTTCATTTTTTTATTTTTAAGTTCTTTTTTGTTGTTGACAATTCCTTAATATCATCAATTATTCAGTCAGTGTACACATTTCTCCATTTGTCTCATATGTTTTGTTTGCGCCTTGCTTGAATCAGGATTCAAATAAGATCCAGTCATTGCATTTGATGGATAGCCTCTGAAATCTCTTTCAATCTAAACATTCTTCATCTCTTTTATTTTTCTTGTAATTTGTTCCAAATTACCAAATCATTTGTCCTTCAGAGTTTCCTGCATTTTGGATTTTGCTGGTTGTTTCCTCATGGTGTGTTTAACATGTTCCTATGTGCCTTGGATTTCCCGTAGACTAGTACAACTAAATCAAGAAGCATGGTCTGATTCAGGCTTGACTTTTTTTTTTTTTTTTTTTTGGCAAAAATACTTGATGGGAGCAGAGGAGGGTGGCATTCCCACCATCTAATTGTTTTCAAAGTGCCAAGGATCAGTTATCAGTGGCCAGTGTGTCCTCTCCTGCTTTGCCCTGCATAATAAAAGCGCAATCAGGTCAATGGCAATAGGAATCGGTTAAAAAGAAAATATGAATCGATGTGTCCCATGTTTCTCACACAGGATACCGTCAGACTGATGGAGGCAGGTCTTCCTCGGAAACAGGCAGAAAGGGCTGATGAGCTCTATTTCAGAGAGGCTTGGTAATTTACATCAACCTTGATGAACGAGTACTTAATGCTCTCAGATACCTCTGTGGAGCTTCAATTGTTCAAAGAAAGTGATTTGTCACACCTTAGGCTCTTAGAGATTTCTTTTCACTGATTATTTGTCTGTTCTAGAACAAAATACATTCTGTGTCAAGTTATGAAGATAAGCAAACAAAGGAAGAAAGGTGAGCAAGTTACGAGAATCCACAAAGAGATCTGATGAAGACTTTGGTTGAGTGGATCAGCTGTGTGTTGGATGCAACCACAGATCAGAGGAGACAGGCAATCAGATGGCGTGTACTCTGGTGTGCTGCCTGGAACTGGAACCATTACTTTTGTTGATAGGACACCAACAGATTTAACTGAGGATGAGTTTGTGCTGCTTTTGAGGATGGACTCGCTTGAGATCTATGTCCTATGACTAGTCAGAACAGAAAGTATGCATTTAGGATCTCCTGTGAAAGGACACTGCACTGTGTGATAGACATGGAGTCTGCCCTGGAGGCTGCATTTTTGTGGCAAGCAACAGGCTGGAGTGATTCCACAATGTAAGACAAAAAGATTCCAAAAGATGTCTGTGATGTTACACAGTTTGGTCAGTGTTACTCCCTTTCAGTTATTTTATATCATCAAATTATTTTTTCTTTTCTTTTTTTTAAAATTATACTTTAAGTTCTAGGGTACATGTGCACAACGTGCAGGTTTGTTACATATGTATACTTGTGCCATGTTGGTTTGCTGCACCCTTTAAGTCGTCATTTACGTTAGATATTTCTCCTAATGCTATCCTTCCCTTATCCCCTCACACCAGGACAGGCCCCAGTGTGCGATGTTCCCCGCCCCATGTCCAGATATTCTCATTGTTCTGTTCTCACCTATGAGTGAGAACATGCGGTGATTGGTTTACTGTCCTTGTGATAGTTTGCTCAGAATGATGGTTTCCAGCTTCATCCATGTCCCTGCAAATGACATGAACTGATCCTTTTTTATGGCTGCATAGTATTCCATGATGTGTATGTGCCACATTTTCTTAACTCAGTCTATCATTGATGGATATTTGGGTTGGTTCCAAGTCTTTGCTATTGAGAATAGTGCTGCAAGAAACATACGTGTGCATGTGTCTTTATAGCAGTATGATTTATAATCCTTTGGGTATATACCCAGTAATGGAATTGCTGGGTCAAAGGGTAATTCTAGTTCTAGATCCTTGAGGAATTGCCACACTGTCTTCCACAATGGTTGAACTAGTTTACAGTTCCACCAACAGTGTAAAAGCTTTCCTATTTCTCCACATCCTCTCCAGCACCTGTTGTTTCCTGACTTTTTAATGATCGCCATTCTAACTGGTGTGAGATGATATCTCACTGTGGTTTTGATTTGCATTTCTCTGATGACCAGTGATGATTAACATTTTTTCATATGTCTGTTGGCTGCATAAATATCTTCTTTTGAAAAGTGTCTGTTCATATCCTTTGTCCACTTTTTGATGGGGTTGATTGTTTCTTGTAAATTTGTTTGAGTTCTTTGTAGATTCTGGATATTAGCCCTGTGTCAGATGGATAGATTGCAAAAATTTTCTCCCATTCTGTAGGTTGCCTGTTCACTCTGATGATAGTTTATTTTGCTTTGCAGAAGCTCTTTAGTTTAATAAGATCCCATTTGTCAATTTTGGCTTTTGTTGCCATTGCTTTTGGTGTTTTAGACATGAAATCCTTGCCCATGCCTATATCCTGAATGATATTGCCTAGGTTTTCTTCTAGGGTTTTTTATGGTTTTAGGTCTCACATTTAAGTCTCTAATCCATCTTGAATGAATTTTTGTATAAGGGGTAAGGAAGGGATCCAGTTTTAGGTTTTTACATATGGATAGCCAGTTTTCCCAGCACCATTTATTAAATAGGGAATCCTTTCCCCATTTCTTGTTTTTGTCAGGCTTGTCAAAGATCAGATGGCTGTAGATGTGTGGCATTATTTCTGAGGGCTCTGTTCTGTTCCATTGGTCTATATCTTTGTTTTGGTACCAGTACCATGCTGTTTGGGTTACTGTAGCTTGTAGTATAGTTTGAAGTCAGGTAGTGTGATGCCTCCAACTTTGTTCTTTTTGCTTGGGATTATCTTGGCAATGTGGGCTCTTTTTTGGTTCCATATGAACTTTAAAGTAGTTTTTTCCAATTCTGTGAAGAAAGCCATTGGTAGCTTGATGGCGATGGCATTGAATCTATAAATTACTTTGGGCAGTATGGCCATTTTCACGATATTGATTCTTCCCATGCATGAGCATGGAATATTCTTCCATTTGTTTGTGTCCTCTTTTATTTCATTGAGCAGTGGTTGTAGTTCTCCTTGAAGAAATCCTGCACATCCCTTGTAAGTTGGATTCCTAAGTATTTTACTCTCTTTGTAGCAATTGTGAATGGAAGTTCATTCATGATTTGACTGTATGTCTGTTACTGGTGTATAAGAATGCTTGTGATTTTTGCACATTGATTTTGTATCTTGAGACTTTGCTGAAGTTCCTTATCAGCTTAAGGAGATTTTGGGCTGAGATGATGGGGTTTTCTAAATATACAATCATGTCATCTGCAAATAGGGACAATTTGACTTCCTCTTTTCCTAATTGAATATCCTTTATTTCTTTCTCTTGCCTGATTGCCCTAGCCAGAACTTCCAACATTATGTTGAATAGGAGTGGTGAGAGAGGGCATCCCTGTCTTGTGCCAGTTTTCAAAGGGAATGCTTCCAATTTTTGCCCATTCAGTATGATACTGACTGTGGGTTTGTCATAAATAGCTCTTATTATTTTGAGATGCATCCCATCAACACCTAGTTTATTGATAGTTTTTAGCATGAAGGGATATTGAATTTTGTCAAAGGTCTTTTCTGCATCCCTATTGAGATAATCATGTGGTTTTTGTCATTGGTTATGTTTTTGTCATGGATTATGTTTTTTGATTTGCATATTTTGAACCAGTCTTGCATTCCAGGGACGAAGCCCACTTGATCATGGTGGATAAGCTTTTTGATGTGCTGCTGGATTCGGTTTGCCAGTATTTCCTTGAGGATTTTCACATCGATGTTCATCAGGAATATTGGTCTAAAATTCTCTTTCTTGTGTGTGTCTCTGCCAGGCTTTGGTATCAGGATGATGTTGGCCTCATAAAATGAGTTAGGGAGGATTCCCTCTTTTTCTATTGGTTGGAATAGTTTCAGAAGGAATGGTACCAGTATCTCTTTGTTCCTTTGGTAGAATTTGGCTGTGAATCCATCTGGTCCTGGACTTTTTTTGGTTGGCCTGTTATTGGCCTATTCAGCGATTCAGCTTCTTCCTGGTTTAGTGCTGGGAGGGTATATGTGTCCAGGAATTTATCCATTTCTTCTAGATTTTCTAGTTTATTTGCATAGAGGTGTTTATAGGATTCTCTGATGGTAGTTTGTATTTCTGTGGGATCGGTGGTGATATCCCCTTTACCATTTTTTATTGCATCTATTTGATTCTTATCTCTTTTCTTTTTAGTCTTGCTAGTGGTCTATTTTTTTTTTTTTTTTAATCTTTTCAAAAGACCAACTCTTGGATTCATTGCTTTTTTGAAGGGTTTTTAATGTCTCTATCTCCTTCAGTTCTGCTCTGATCTTAGATATTTCTTGCCTTCTGCTAGCTTTCAAATTTGTTTGCTGTTGCTTCTCTAGTTCTTTTAATTGTGATGTTAGGGTGTCAATTTTAGATCTTTCCTGCTTTCTCTTGTGGGCATTTAGTACTATAAATTTCCCTCTACACACTGCTTTAAATGTGTCCCAGAGATTGGTATGTTGTGTCTTTGTCCTCATTGGTTTCAAAGGACATCTTTATTTCTGCCTTCATTTCATTATGTACCCAGTAGTCATTCAGGAGCAGGTCGTTCAGTTTCCATGTAGTTGTGGTGTTTTGAGTGAGTTTCTTAATCCTGAGTTCTAATTCAATTGCACTGTGGTCTGAGAGACAGTTTGTTGTGATTTTTGTTCTCTCACATTTGCTGAGGAGAGCTTTACTTCCAACTATGTGGTCAATTTTGTAATAAGTGTGATGTGGCACTGAGAAGAATGTATATTCTGTTGATTTGTGGTGGAGAGTTCTGTAGATGTCTATTAGGTCTACTTGGTACAGAGCTGAGTTCAACTCCTGGATATCCTTGTTTACCTTCTGTCTCATTGATCTGTCTAATACTGATGATGGGGTGTTAAAGTCTCCCATTATTATTGCATGGAAGTCTAAGTCTCTTTGTAGGTCTCTGAGGACTTGCTTTATGAATCTGGGTGCTCTTGTATTGGGTGTATATATATTTAGGATAGTTAGCTCTTCTTGTTGAATTGATCGCTTTACCATTATGTAATGGCCTTCTTTGTCTCTTTTGATCTTTGTTGGCTTAAGGTCTGTTTTATCAGAGACTAGGATTGCAACGCCTGCTTTTTTTTTGCTTTCCGTTTGCTTGGTAGATCTTCTTCCATCCCTTTATTTTGAGCCTATGTGTGTCTCTGTACATGAGATGGGTCTCCTGAAAACAGCACACTGATTGGTCTTGACTTTATCCAATTTGCCAGTCTGTGTCTTTTAATTGGGGCATTTAGCCTGGTTACATTTAAGGTTAATATTGAGTGAATATGATCATTCAATATTAAATTGAGTTAATATGAGTGAATTTGATCCTGTCATTATGATGTTAGCTGGTTATCTTGCCTGTTATTTGATGCAGTTTCTTCCTAGCCTCGATGGTCTTTACAATTTGGCATGTTTATACAAGTTCTAGGGAACTGTGCACAACGTGCAGGTTTGTTACATAGGTGCATGTGTGCCATGTTGGTTTGATGCACCCATCAACTCATCATTTACATTAGGTATTTCTCCTAATGCTGTCCCTCCCCTATCCCCCTACCCCCCAACAGGTCCTGGTGTGTGATGTTCTCCTCTCTCTGTCCGTGTGTTCTCATTGTTCAACTCCCACTTATGAGTGAGAACATGCAGCGTTTGGTTTTCTGTCTTTGTGATATTTTGCTGAGAATGATGGTTGCTAGTTTCATTCATGTCCCTGCAAATGACATGAATTCATCCTTTTTTATGGCTGCATAGTATTTCATGGTGTATATGTGCCACGTTTTCTTTATCCAGTCTATCGATGATGGACATTTGGGTTGATTCCAAGTCTTTGCTATTGTGAATAGTGCTGCAGTAAACATACGTGTACATGGGTCTTTATAATAGCATGATTTATAATCCTTTGGGTATATACCCAGTAATGGGAATGCTGGGTCAAATGGTATTTCTTGTTCTAGATCCTTGAGGAATTGCCACACTGTCTTCCACAATGGTTGAACTAATTTACACTCCATCAACAGTGTAAAAGCCTTCCTATTTCTCCACATCCTCTCCAGCACCTGTTGTTTCCTGACTTTTTAATGATCGCCATTCTAGCTGGCTTGAGTTGGTATCTCATTGTGGTTTTTTTTTTTTTTTTTTTTTTTTTTTTTTTTTTTTTTTTTTTTTTTGAGACGGAGTCTGGCTCTGTCGCCCGGGCTGGAGTGCAGTGGCCAGATCTCAGCTCACTGCAAGCTCCGCCTCCCGGGTTTACGCCATTCTCCTGCCTCAGCCTCCCGAGTAGCTGGGACTACAGGCGCCCGCCGCCTCGCCCGGCTAGTTTTTTGTATTTTTTTAGTAGAGACGGGGTTTCACCGTGTTAGCCAGGATGGTCTCGATCTCCTGACCTCGTGATCCGCCCGTCTCGGCCTCCCAAAGTGCTGGGATTACAGGCTTGAGCCACCGCGCCCGGCCTCTCATTGTGGTTTTGATTTGCATTTCTCTGATGACCAGTGATAATGAGCATTTTTTCATATGTCTGTTGGCTGCATAAATATCTTCTTTTGGGAAGTGTCTGTTCATATCCTTTGCCCACTTTTTGATGGAGTTGTTTGATTTTTCTTGTAAATTTAAGTTCTTGCTGGATTCTGGATATTAGCCCTTTGTCAGATGGGTAGATTGCAAAAATTTTCTCCCATTCTGTAGGTTACCTATTCACTCTGATGATAGTTTCTTTTGCTCTGCAGAAGCTCTTTAGTTTAATTAGATCCCATTTGTCTATTTTGGCTTTTGTTGCCATTGCTTTTGGTGTTTTAGTCATGAAGTCTTTGCCCATGCCTGTGTCCTGAATGGTATTGCTTAGGTTTTCTTCTAGGGTTTTTTATGGTTTTAGGTCTTACATTGAAGCCTTTAATCCATCTTGAGTTAATTTTCATATATGGTGTAAGGAAGTAATCCAGTTTCAGCTTTCTGCATATGGCTAGCCAGTTTTCCCAGCATCATTTATTACATAGGTAATTCTCTCCCCATTTCTTTTTTTTTTTTTTTGTCACGTTTGTCAAAGATCAGATAATTGCAGATGTCTGGTGTCATTTCTGAGTCCTCTGTTCTGTTCCATTTGTCTATATGTCTTTTTTAATACCAGTACCATGCTGTTTGGGTTACTGTAGCCTTGTAGTATAGTTTGAAGTCAGGTAGCATGATGACTCCAACTTTATTTTGATTTGTACATATTTATAGATTATGTTTTATAAGATGATATAACATGAATTATATCCCAAATAACTACTTTTTTATGATAATATAATTTTTGAATAAAATATAAGGTGTCACTAACACATTGTAAAACATAGGGTATCTGAATTAATTTTTCCCCATTTTTGGGTGAGTACAGCTGTTCCATCTGGTTTGCTCATTTATTCATTAATTCAACAAATATGCCTTGACTTTCTGTTACTTACTGGGCTTATTCTGACCAAAATATTTCCCTTTGGAGGAAGGGATTTCGCTGTTTGATAGAAACTCTCTTCATTGATCTATTTAGAACCAAGGTTCCAAGGGGTAGAAAGGAATGTACTAACATCTTTGAGAACAGATTTCTGGACATGGATAATCACTCAACTAAAGAATACTAGGTTGAGTAAAGATAAAGGCTATTTAAATACTTGAAGTGAGTTTCAATAGTAGATCATCTTCCTGTCTGTGGGCCAGACACTCTGTGATTCCCTACATAGACAAAATATCTTTCAGTCTTCCTTGTAATTCCAAGTTAGTGGCTATTGCCATTCACATACATGATTACTTAATTAGGACACAGGAACTGGAATGTGTAACCACCTCTGCGTGGAAAGAGGGTTAGAATTTATATAGGTGCATAAAACCTTTTAAAAACTTTTAAAAGCAAAGATATGGAGAATACAAATGTAAAGTCAGATGAGAAACCCAATTCTAGTCAAACCCAACTAGATTAAAGGTCTGTATAGGGAAGATATTCCAATCCATGTGCCATTTCAAGATAATAGATGTTTTGGTTCTCTATTGCCATGTGAGAAACCACCCCACAACTTGTTGGCTTAGAACAATCATAGCCATTTATTCTCGCTCAAAATTCTCTACATGAGCTGGGCTCAGCAGGTGGATCCTTTGCTCCCATGTGTTGTCAACCACTTCAGTAATAATCAAGATGCTTGAATCGCTTGGAATGTCTAAGATTACTTACTCAAATACTTTGTGAATGGTAATGGCTATCAGCTAGGAGCTCAGCTGGGGTATTAATTGTAGTGCATCAGTTATCCTCCACATGGCCTCTCCATATGGGCTAGACTTCCTACAGAGTGGCATCTGGAATTCAATGGGAAATGTGTGAAAATAGAAGTTGCATATATCATATGTTTATACAGCATTATTTCCCACTGCATTGTATTGGTCAGAGCAAATCACAGGGCTAACTCAGATTCAAAGGGAGAAGCAATAAACTTTACCTCTGGCTTGAAAGAGCGTCAAATAATTTGTGGTTATTTTAAATCTGCCACAATGTAAATGAGTGAAGTGGGACAGGCATGAGATAATAAAGAGTGGTAGGGATTATGCAAATGATAGAACTTTTACCTCCTGTAGAGTTTAGAGTTCAGATAGTTAAGAAACAGTGTTTAGTCCATACATAATATGTTTATTGTTTTAATTTTACCATTATCAGCTTGTTTGTAAGCCTTGATCTAGGAGGTTTTGTGAGGTATTGTCTATACAGATAACCTAAGAAATGTCAAGAGCTAGGATAGTAGAAAAAGTGGTTTGAATGCATCCTGATAGAATTATGAATACAAAGAAAATGAAATGGAATTTTGTTTTGATTAAATATAGAGGGTATTTATTTCTTCATTCACAGAATAGACCAGTGGTCTAAAAAGTGGGATATTCAAAATGATCCATGAGGGAGAAAACAAAATATTAGAGATTTCATTAATATTTATTTCATCCTTCCTCGAAATCCATTTTTCTTTATGTATTGTAATATTCACAATATGTTCAATTAGTATACTACTTGTGTATACCTTATAAATCACTATTTCTTGGGAAATGCATGCTCAAAAATTTTACTGATAGCTCTGTGTGATATGCTCATTAGGGTTTGTAGATCATTGGTTTAAGAAATGAAAATAACCAATGTAACATCAAGAAATTAATCAAATTTTCCCCTCATGGAAGAAAATTTTCTTGTCCTAATGTATGGTTAATGTTGAAGTACAGAACTGTGCATAACAAAGACAAAAAGGTAACTCTTCCTCTAGGAGAAAAAAGATATTTATTATGTTTATAGAAAAAGATAACAATTTCACAGGTAAATTATCCAATTTTATTGTTAGGAAAACAACAATGTCCTTTCATATAAGTTACATTCTCCTTACCTGGAAGGCCTACATGGCTATATTTGCATGTGGTGATTATCGGAACACTCATTGTTATATTTGAGCCTGTAGTCAAATATTCAAGCAAGAACCCTTAATGTCTAAAATCGATTTATTAAACACTTGATTGTCCAGATACTATTCTTACTCATAATTTTATTAGCAGGTTTTTTTTTTTTTTTTTTTTTTTAATACCAAACTCCTTAAAAGCATCCAGCCTTTTCTTTTTTGGAACCCTTGTCCCCACATGACATTTTGAAATTCCTGTTTATTGTCTTCAGTTGTGGGTGCTGGAGCTCTTCAGAAAGTTGCTAAAAAGCATCTGCTATTTAGGTTTTTTGTTTCTTTGGGAGCACAGCACTTTTTCTTTTTTTTGTTGGTCTCATTTCCATTCTGTGCTTGACCTCAACAAAGTGTCTTAGTTTGTCCTTGGACTCCTTATCTGTGAAAAGTCATGATTGGAAAAGTTAATGTCTAAGTTCCTTCTTAAATCCAGTAATAAAGGATTTGTCTCTATAGGTCTCACATTTAATAAGCACCTGAAGAAATCAGATATCTCCTGACAATTACATGATTTGTACAGACCATTTTGAAAGGTGCCATGAGGCCCAGAAAAACTTCATTAGCAAGCTGGGGCAGCCAATGTGAAGTTACAAAAGAAGGACCAGAGTTCACAGTACACTGTGTTGTGTGTGGGTGAGGGGAAATAATGGTATTGCTGATCAAAGCAGTAAAAACACTGACTTCTGGCAGAATTGACTAGTTGGACATGAGAATCTAACTTGGAATTAGAGCAGAAGTCATAGTCTTGAAAACTCTATATAAAGTGCTCTATATAGAGTAGGTTTGTAATGAATAATTAATAGAACAAAGTTGGAAAAAGTATAGCCAGGAATAAGGGTAAGGCAGTTAAACCCTATTAGGTCAGGATGTATATAAATAAATTCTGAGTGTCTGTATCATTTTGGATCCTACAAAGAGTAAGTGATACAGTGAAATTCAGCTGCATTTTTGGGGGGAAGTGTCTGTGAAGGATCAGGTGGGGAGCCAGAGGAGGAAGAGGAGACTTCACCCCACCATGCAGGTTTGACACTTGTGCAAGAGAGAGTGAGGAAGGAGCACAATGCAGGGAGAGTCTCAGTCTAGAGACTTTATAATAGCTCAAAGAAAGTGTTGACTATGCTGATGAGACATCCTCAAGTCAGAGGCACTTTGGCTAAAAGAATCTGGTGTCTCACAGAATGGGCCTGCATTAGTATTTTCATCTTGCTCAGCCGTTGACTGCGAGTGGCCCATAGAAGATGGAGCCTTGGCATGAATGTGGGGAATAAATTCAAATGGGAAAGCAAGAGCTCTGTGCAGAATGTTTTCAAGGCTGCCACAGTATCCAGTGGATCTCAATATGCCCCCTTTAGGAGCTAAAGAGGCTTGAATAATATAGGACATACTCCATTGTGATAAAGACTCTAGACAGTAGACATTTCTGAGCTTGGTGGGGAAAGATTTTTAAAAGTTCATTCTAGGCTGGGTGCGATGGCTCATGTCTGTAATCTTAGCACTTTGGGAGGCTGAGGTGGTGGATCACCTGAGGTCAGGAGTTTGAGACCAGCCTGGACAACATGGCAAAACCTGTCTCTACTAAAAATACAAAAAAAATAGCTGGGGCCTGGTGGCTTGTGCCTGCAGTCCTAGCTATTTGGGAGGCTGAAACAAAAGAATCACTTGAACCCAGGAGGTGGAGGTTGCAGTGAGCCGAGATCACTGTACTCCACTGTACTCTAGCCTGGGTGACAGAGTGAGACTCTGTCTCAAAAATAAAAATAAAAATAAAATAAGTTTATTCTGTAACTGGCTCCATACTAGGTAGTTCACATGTGCTATCTCATTTATATTGCATAATGATGTAATGAGACAGCCATTATTATTTGAATACTTATTTTATAAATGAGAATATCAATTTACAGATTATTATTCTTACTCAAGGTTACATGTATTGTAAATAGCATAATTCTTATCCACTGTCACACAAAAAAGCTTTGGATACTACTAGATTCCACTTCTGCCTAGGGATAAAAATCAGTTATAACTTATCATAAAGGAATTTAATCCATTGAAGAGTATGAGGCTACCACAATTTCATGACCTTAACTGCAATCTAAGTAAGTGATTATTATGAATTGCAGTTCCTCGGTGTTTTCTCTGATAGTTTTGATTTTATATTTCACTTCAGAATCACATTCTAGTTCTTTCTCCACCTGAGATATACCATCTTGTGTTTTCCTCACTATATTCCAGAAATGCACACATGAGACTTTTGATAGATGCTGCTGATATACACCAAGGAACTTAAAGTGAATTAAGTCAATTATACTTACAGTGTTTTAATGCAACTGGCACATCATTTTTCCAAAATCACCCTGACATAGCTCAAAGTTATAATGGCTACTGGAGTTTAAGCTCCTTAAGGGCCGGGGCTGTGTCTTATTCAGAAGAACCATTGTTGAGAGTATAAGCTCAATCAATATTTCCTTACTAATAAAATGGCAAAATTAAGATTTCTTTTCCCCATGTTCTTTAATAAAAATAGCTAGTCTTTATCGTATGTTTGCCTGTATCAGGCACTTTTCCAAACACTTACTATGCATATATCAATTCATTTAATTCTTACCAAACACTATGAATTTAGTAATCGCCGTCCTTTTACAGATATGTAGTGGAGACACAGAAAAATGAGTTAATTTTTTCCAAGGTCATATAGCGATCAAATATCAGAGCCAGGATTTGAACCCAGGAGGTCTGGCTTCAGAGTCCATTCACTGCATGACACAGCCTCTCTACTTAGTAATGACTGATTACTTCATCAGGAAGCAGGACACTGTAATACACAGTGATCAATTAATTACTCAGTAGTTCTGGTGCAGTGTCTGACAGCGAGGTGAAAGAGTTTGTCAGAATTGCCACTCTCCTATTGGGGTGTCCATACAAGAATTTCAGTTTGGAAAAACTGTATTTATTTATTTTCCCTTCTTTTGTTGCTAGGAAATGTAGAAGAGTTAACCTGAAGGTGGAAGGTGATGAACAAATACATTCACTCTGACCCAGCTTTGTCCAGGCTGAAAGGCTGCTGGTCAAGGGCCAAGTTTCCATTGGCTTCATTTGCAGCAAGAGTAAACATTATAGCTTATTTTAAGGCTCATCCCACTGCCTGGGGCCAAAGGAGAAGGTTGATAAGGTGATGGGGAGGCAGAATCTTCATTTAAAGCCCATCTAGTTTCAAATTTGTAAGAGAGTGCTGGCTACTTTCATAAAGCTCAGTGCACTCATTGTGTTGAGCAGGAGTATGCTACACACCTGTTTCTTTGAAGTTTTATTAGAATACAGCCACCCTCATTCATTTACATATTGTCTGGCTGTTTTTGCATTATCCGAGTAGAATTAGTGGTTGTGACAAATACGGCCCACAAAGACTAAAATATCTACTATGTGGCCTTTTATAGAAAACATTTGCTGGTCTTGAGCCCATGCCTGGCTCTGGAGCCACATAATCAGTGCTAGGATCCTGGCTCTACCTCCCATTCACTGGGGGCATTAGACATAATGCCCAACCTATCAGAATTAGTTTCCCTCTTCTGTATAGTGGAATACAGATATTTACTTCTTAACTTTTCTACACATTAAGTGACTAGTATACCTTATTCCCTTAATATAATGGATGACATATAGTGAATACTCAGCAAATGCACAACTGTAGTTATTTTATAATCATTATTTTTACCTCACCATTGTTAAGCTTTACATTATTTTTTTTTCACTTAGTCAAATCCATAATTCCTAAAGTTAGAGGAAAAAAAATGGAAGCAGCTCCCTTTTGAATTAGACTTTGTATCAGGGCCAAATACTAATATTTATTCAACTATCCACAAACTAGTAGCCCATAGCTGTCCTAAACTGTCATCTGTCTCTCTTTTCACAGGGAGAAACCAGAATGCAAATTTCCTAACCAGCATACATTGTTTTTCAGTATGTTTGTAAGCTTCTTGTAATTAGTCACTTCCTTGAAATGAATGAATGGATTGATCAGTTATCATAAGCATGACCTTGGTGGTTTCTAGGATTTCCTCCTATCTAGCAAGAAAAGATACACATATTAATAAGGTATGAGCTGTAAGTGACAAGGAGAGCTGTGAGGGATGTGTGGCCTGATGTACCAGACAGTGGAATGAAATTCAGTCCCTGTGGTCCTTTAGGGGGTCAAAGAGCAAGCTGCAGACACAGTGGTTCTGCAGAGCTCTCGGTGGCTTTCAGCAAAGCTGCTAATGGAATAATGATAGTTCCTGACACAAAGCAGAAGGTGTTCTATTTTTAGGCAAGAGGAGTTATGCGCTAGGGATGATACAGATGCATTCTTATCTTAGAAGAAACTGAAAAATGCCTGCACTGTTTCCTAACACTTTATTGCCATATGTTAGATGATGGACTCCTGGAGAGGATCCATACAAAGTCCTAACAATAGTACCTGATGTAGTTTGAATCTGTGTCCCCACCCAAGTCTCACGTTGAATTGCAATCCTCAGTATTGGAGGTGGGGCCAGGTGGGAGGTGACTGCATCATGGGGGTGTGTTTTCCCTCAGTGGTTTAGCAGCAACCCCTTGGTGCTGTCCTTGCAGTAGAGAATGACTTTTGTGAGATCTGGCTGTTTAAAACTGTGTGGCACCTCACTGTCTCTCTTGCTCCTGTTCTGCCATTGTGACATGCCTGTTCCCCCTTCACCTTCCACCATGGCTGTAAGTTTCCTGAGGTCTCTCCAGAACCTGAGAAGATGCCACCATCATGCTTCCTGTACATCCTGTAGAACCACGAGCCAATTAAACCTTTTTTCCTTATGAATTACCCAGTCTCAGGTATGTCTTCATAGCAATGCTAGAACAGTCTAATACGCTCCCACTTATAAAAAATTTACTATGTACCTGGCAGTGTGCAAAGCGCACTCTCTGGCACCAAACTAATGAAGAAATACTAATGTTGTTCCCATTTTGCAGATGAAAGTGGTATTTAGAGGAGTTAGGTAATTTTTATGTGTTAATGGTACAGTCTGGTCTCAAGTTCATTTCTGGCTGACTCCAGATTCTAAGCACAACTGGAAAAGAAGAATGGGATATAATTAGTTTAAACTCTCAGCTTCCAAATCCAGTTAGAGAAATGATTTCCTACCATTTCATTATTTGCAAGGCGCATTGTACTCTGGTCCACAAACTGGAAATGAATAAAGCAGTCAAATATGATGATATTCCACTTCAGTGGAAAGATTCAGGTAACAGAATCTGGATTCTGAAGGTGAGCTACAAATGAAAGGCAGAGGGAGTTAGGGAATGATATTATGAAGAAATAGGAGTAGACAATGTTTTCAGGACAGTAGTTACTTTCAGGAAGGGCTGAGGAATATATCACAGAAATAGGATGTGCAAGATTAGGTGCCACTCGGGTCTGGGAAGGCAGCTGCAAGGGAGTCAGGCAGCAGTTCAAAGAAACTTAACCACTGGGCTAGGTACTCTTGGGGCCAGGTGACAATTTTGGAAAGAGATTGACAAATCCCTCCTACACAGAAGGACTAGAGTCATCAACAGTTTGTCAAACCTAAGGATTAACTAAAATCTCAGTTATCAGAACAGAAATCCAATTATTCTGAGTATATTGTAACAAATAATGGAAAATAGACTAGCAAAAGTTTCAAAACAAAATATTTCAACAACTGTATGTTAACCACTTACCCCGTGGTAGGAATTAGGACTTTGGCATTAGGTCATATCTCTAAAATTTAACCTGCCTACAGTCATGTATGTGGTTTGGCTCCATTTAAAATGCATATCTAAACTGAAACAGAGACTGGTGAGACATGACAGTATTCAAATCTGAGAGCCGTACAAGGCGTTCATTCATCATTTACTCTTCCATTCACTCCTCTTTGAGAAAAGTGGTTGAATTCTCATATATACCAGGGAGTATGCCAATGGCTGGAAATACAAGGACAAATAGGATGTTGTTTCTATCCTTGAGGAACTCAGAGCATAAGGCAGAGGTTCTCAGGCCTCTGTGCACACAAGAATGACCTAGCACACAACTGAAAAATTTTGGGATCCAGATTGAGCATGTCAGGGTAAATGAACTTGGAATATACATGTTTACAAGTACTACAGGAGGGTCTGATCAATCTTATTTGAGGCTAACATCTGGGGAAATCTGATTTAGATAAATGAAAATCTTTAGTGAGATTTTTTTCTTTGTAAACTGTCAGATTTCAGTGCAAAAGAGGGACAATCTAACATTTTTAGCTGCATTGAAATAAACTGTATTACTTAGTGAGAAACCAAATTATTTATTGCTAAATGTGTGCAACCAAGCCTAGGTATTCACTGGCCTGAATTCTGTATAACAGGTTGAATCCCATGTCTTGTGAAATGTTTCCAACACTGATATCTGTGCTTCTGTAACATCAAGGTTCAACTTACCTTAAGCTTTATACTTAAGTACAAAATAATATTTATGTTTATTTTAGCCAATTTATTTGTTTTGGTTGATAGTTCAGAGTTAATTCTTTCTCCTTCCTTCCTTTCTTCTGTGCTGTCCCAGCTATTGAGTCACTTGCCACTTTCTTACTACTATTGATACAGATATTTCTTCTGAGAAATTTGTAGCCAAGATTTATATTGAATAATATTACTTGAATGTAATATTATTTTGAAAAATATTGGAGACAGTATAAATTAAAGCATTATTATTCAGCTTTACTCAAATGCTCAAGATCTCCTTTAATTATGTTAATATCTGTGTAAAGAAGGGAAAACTGGTATTATCATATCTCTGTTGCAGATGTTAGAGATAGGTGATAGCTACATAATTTCACGTGTGTCACAGTGTGTTTTCATTATCTATGGGTGAATAACAAAGCTGAATCTAAGCCGTAAAAGGGTGGCTTTAAAAAATTTATTTTTTCTCATGATTCTGTAGATTGATGGAGTGGTTTTTCTTTAGATTTCACCTGGGTTTCCTCAGGCAGCCACAGTTACCTGATGGATGACAAGGGTTGGGTGAAGCAGCTTAGATGATCAGCTTCTCCCTTCGTCTATGGGTTTTTAATCCTGGCCTTTTTCACAGCAAGGTGGTCTCAGCTTTTGAAAAAGGGAAGAAGCTGCAATGGCTCTAGAGGCCTTGACTTGGAAGTCATACAATGTTACTTCCTCCACATACTATTTGTTAAAGCTAATTACAGTTCATCTCAAGTGCAAGAAGTGAAAAAGTAGGTTGCACATACTGATGAGACAAATGCCAAAGTCATAGTTCAAAGAGGCTTGTATAATAGAAATGGAAGAATATGGCTGTGTTTTGCAATTTACCACAATTGACTAGTAACCTTTGTAAATTTCTAGCTCTTTGGCCACAAATTATTCACATTTCTCTTATGTGCAAAATATACTCAACTCCATCACAGGACCCACAAATGTCTCATCCTAATTGCAGCATCAAGCTTGAAGGGCCCATATTGTCAGGTTCTTCAACTCTAGAAAAACATGTTCTTATATTAGGACCAACTTCTGCTTCCTGAAAGTAATTCTTTTATCCTGTTTTCTTCTGCTCTTGGCTCTGAGCTGTGGGCTTATGTCTGTGCCCACTAAGATATAATTAGTTTTCCATGTGTGTAGCTAGGTAGCTTTATCATCATGCTTTTTTCTTGTTGAAATCTGGAGAACTAGTGGCCTCTTCATTTTGAGTTCTCTTTTTTTAGTCCAAGCTGGTACATCTCCCATAAAAATTTTATGGGCTTTTTATGAATCTGATTGAGGTTAACTCTGCCCAAAAGCCATATCCATAATTCTTTGCATAATATACACAAAGTAAAAATTGCTACCTTGAATTTTTCATGTGAAGATTAATGAAGAATATATACATGAAGATAAATGTCTGGCACAAAAATATTATCACTCTCATCATCATCATCACAACAGCAACAATAACAAGAGAGACCTCAGGCTTAAGAAGAAAGATGGGGAAATAAATTCTCAGAAGGTTGTCTAAGATGGAAACTTGAGTTAAAAATGGGAAACAAGTTTGTTTCCTAGGGCAGGGGATACTGGGTCACAATGAAAGGAAAGTAAAAATGACTTACTCATAGGTCACCCAGGTTACTGAATTGGGCTCCATGCATTCCCTTGGCTAAGGACATAATGCACATGATAACTGGCTTCTAAGGGAGCTTGTGGAGGGTGAGGGATAGAAGGGAAAAATCAATAGGGAGAAGTCAAGTATGGAAGATTAGGTGGGGGAGGGCATTAGGGAGTCAGTAAAAATATCAACACTAAAGAGAGCTTTTTCTTGGTCCATCTTGTTTCCATGTTAGGACCCTTTCCACAGGCATGCTGTTAAATTTTTATAGCTACCTCAATTATCAAGTGTAATAGCAGATCCTTCTAATTTCCTTCTTCACTTCCATTTATTAAATGGTAGGAAACAAGTATCCTGGTTAGGGAATATCAACAAGAATCTTTCCTCTACCTAAACAACCCACCAACCTCTCTTTTCTTGTTCTTAATTTCCACCTGAGGGCAGAGATTTCATTCCAAAAGCACACATGGGTCCAGAGAACGAGTCTATTAATCCCCTCTAGATGTACAAATTCTATAGCAAATGTAAATGGACCAGAAGAAGATTTCTTCTATGAAGAAACAGGGGTGGTTGTTGTTGTTGTTGTTGTCTGTTGAGCTAGAATGACTATGCCTTTCTTTGGAGTTATCGTTTGGCAGGTTTCCATTTGGGGATCACCATCATGTCAGTTTCTAGCTGCCTGGGTTGCAAGATTGAGATTCCATGGCAGCTTTCTCACCTTTAATTTGATTTATTGCTCAGAGCCTGTAAATTTATACTCACTGTCATAATTATACCTTTTTAGAGTGAATTCTGTTTTTTCATAGAAAGCACAAAAGAAATTATTCCAAAAGAAAAAAACGCAAGGATTAATTCTTCCTATAAATACATTTTGATATAACTCTATGAAGTGTGAAAGACTGTTCCTATGGGCATTCTTTCCTGTTGATTTTTACAGCTGTCCTATGCACTATGAAGTAGGTTGTGGGCATGTCTTCAATGATTCAATGTACAATTTGTTCTCCCGTAGCTATCCTACTCCCTACCAACTTTTCCATGCTTTGTTTTCTTAGCACTTTGATATTCTATCATAATATTTTTTTGGTTATTTATTGTCCGTCTCCTAGTTGCTACTATTCTTGCCTTCACTGGTAGAAGGTAAGGGATATTTTTGCTCTGGTATTGTCCAGAGGAAGCCTAAGCTTCCTTTTAATATTTTTCATCTTGGTGGGAATGATATTATTACTAGTGGTATGTAAGGTGCTTTATTATGTGCTTTCTGCACAAGTCTCATTTAATTCTTCTTTTTTTTTTTTAAATTTATTTATTATTATTATACTTTAAGTTGTAGGGTACATGTGCATAACATGCAGGTTTGTTACATATGTATACTTGTGCCATGTTGGTCTGCTGCACCCATCAACTCGTCATTTACATCAGGTATAACTCCCAATGCAATCCCTCCCCCCTCCCCCCTCCCCATGATAGGCCCCGGTGTGTGATGTTC
>NC_037682.1:35669469-35680698 GCF_003255815.1 Theropithecus gelada
GTTTTGGTGTAGGTGTCCTTCCTGTTTGATAGTTTTCCTTCTAACAGTCAGGACCCTCAGCTGTAGGTCTGTTGGAGATTGCTTGAGGTCCACTCCAGACCCTGTTTGCCTGGGTATCAGCAGCAGAGGCTCAGTTGAAAATGCAGAAATCACCGGTCTTCTGTGTCGCTCGCGCTGGGAGTTGGAGACTGGAGCTGTTCCTATTCGGCCATCTTGCTCTGCCTGTCTCATTTAATTCTTCTAACGAGAATTCAAGGCAGCTATTTCTATCCCCACTCCTTTACAAATGAAAAAAACAAACAAAACAAAACAAAAACAAAACAAACAAACAAACAAAAAAAAACAAAACAAAAAAAGTAAGAGTAGGCAATTTGCTTTGTTCTTAGAGTATTGCCAATGTTGAGAAACGCACCTGGCACACAGTAGGTTCTCAATAAATATTTGTTAGAAGAATGCACACATAAGGTAGGAAAAAAGTCATCTTCAGTGCCCCCACCCTCGGATTATTTAAAAAGAGGTGACTAGAAAGGGAAAAGTGCTAATTATAAACACAGCCACATTTTGAGGGGAGTAAGCTATAATATCGTAAATTTCCCTTTGTTCGACTGAGTGCCTTGATAGCTGGCTGAGTTACCTGCTGCTATGTGAGCCCTTCACCATGATCCCCAAATCTTCTTGGAAAAGAAAGGACGTACAGAGCAGCTAAGTGATGGCCAAAGTAAGACCCAGACCAGTGAGTCAACTTAATGACCAACTTAAGAAATCAGTTCCAAAATGGAATTTTGGAATGTAAGCACCCTGGAAATTTTAATTCCCTTTGAGGAATACTACAAGCAAGCCAGTCTAATTTCAACCTTAATGAAGTGGAAGACATGAGCTAAAATAAATGTTACACATACCTGGCACAGAAAAACATCCTCTTCTTTCAAAAACAAAAGATAACATATGAATTATGTGTTTGCCATGATTTAAAGGGGAAATAGTTTTATTTTTAATTAAAAATAAAAAAATGCTAAAATTTAGAATAAGGAACTAAAACGACACACATGCAAATATTAAAGACAGCTGTAATTTGAGAAGCTGTATGTCTTCGGCTGTTCAGGTTGCTATAACAAAATATTATAACTGGGTGCCTTACAAAGGATAGAAACTTATTTCTCACAATTCCGGAACCTAGGAAATCTAAGGTCAGAGCACCAGCAGATTTGGTGTCTAGTAAGGGCCTGCTTTCTGACTTATAAGATTGTGTCTTCTTGCTGTGTTTTCATACAGTGAAAAGGGCAGCGTTCTCTGGATCCTTTTTTGTAAGGATACTGATCCCATTCAAAAGAGTTCCATCATCATGACCCAATTACTTCCCAAAAGTCCCACTTCCTTTATCACTTTGGGGGTTAGGAGTTTAACATATGAATTCTGGGGAAACACAAACATTCAGACCACAGCAGTGTGTTAATGAAGACACAACATTAGGAAATGGAGAAGTAAGAAGTTATCCTTTTTTTCATTGATGATTATTTTCTTTCTCAGATGCCACATAGTTTCTTTTTAACATTTAATCAAAATGTAAATTGGGGAAGAATTAAGATAAAAGTAACAAGAATAATTTATAGAGCCCAATCACATTGTGATGTCAATCCTCTGAGGGGGGACATTTAGGGATGAGGCAGCCAGTCATCTCTCAGAATATATTTACCAAGATGGTTAACATGGGGACATCATTATCAGTCCTGATTGCCGCTAACGTGGATTTACAACTTTCCACATTCTTGGCATATTTTAAAGACTAATACATGGTAGCAATGTTTAGTGATACAACTTCTTGCCTTATGAGCACCTCTTCAAACTCTAAGGTCTATTTCAAAGATTATTTTTTCTGGGAAACATTCCCAATGTCCCTTTGTCTCTTTCTGGAAGGAGTAATTTTCCCATTCTGCTGTGTTCTCATACTACCTCTTACACATCTCTCTTTTGGCCCTAAACAATGTCTATCTGAAGTAGCATTTGTTATCTTCATAGAATTGTGTACTCTTTGAATGCCAGGAGTATACCATTTTCATCTATGCCGTGTGCTTCTTCCAATGTATACAGTCTGTTATCAACTGCTTAACACATAAAAGGAAAAAAGAATTAATAAATGAATCAATGAACGAAAAAATGGGGCTGGGGGCAGCAATACTGAGTGATGGGCAGGCATTGAATCAACTCTAGTTTACTGAAAAAGAAAAGTACAGATGAGAAGTGTTAAAGTGGTCATACTTACAGCTAAAAATGTTTGGATGTCTACCATGCTTCATCTCTGATGGGTATTTTGCATACATTATCCTCATCCTTACAATCTCAAGTAGGTGATATCAGCCCCATTTTACAGTCAACTTGATAGCAATGGTGAGAGGTATTTATTACTATCCTTACTTTACACATGAGTAAGTGGAGGCTTGTAGACTTCGTAGACTTGCCCAAAGTCACATGGCTGTTAAATGGCAGAGGCAGGATTTTAATGCAAGGCAATCCATCTGTAAAGATACAGTTAGTTATAAAATTAGGACAATAACCTACATTTTTCGACCTTAGTCCGGTATTTCCTGTTAACTATCATTCTCATTTTTGTGTTTCAAAAGTTATGGCAAGGTATTTAATAATCTCAAATATAATCATGTACATCAGGTATCCATATACATTGTGGAATTTGAAAGGAAAGTAAAACTCTATCTTGTTCTTCATTATCTCTCCCAACAATTTGCCAATATATCTGTAATTCCCAGCATCATGGAAGGTGGTATTTACCAAAATGGGTTCTGTGGGCTCCTAAGAGGTCTTCTGTGTTCAAATGCTTCAGGAAGTCTGGAGTCAAATAGATAGAGTTAGATTCCTTTTTTTAAGTATCCTGTGTGGGACTCCTTTGATATACTAATATACATGCAAATCTAAATCAGGTGATTAAGATATAGAGCACTTCTCAAATTGAGACATAGACACCATCCTCTTCCATTTTTTTTCTAAGTATCACAAGAGTTTTGTTTCAAAAGATGCACTTATGAAACATGCTTGTTTAAGGCATTGCGACTCTGCAAACCAACAAATATTAACCTATTAGCCTCTGGAAGCCAACAAAAATATTAATCTATTAACCTATTGTACATAGACCCATAAGCTTTCACTAACAAGCCATGGCAGGAAATAACTATTTTCTGCAAAGAAATTTGGCCTAAGTGGATACTGAGTTGCTTAAGAATCAGTAGATCTATGGGCCTGGCGTGGTGGCTCACTTCTGTAATCTCAGCACTTTGGGAGGCCAAGGCAGGCAGATCATGAAGTCAGGAGATCGAGGCCATCCTGGCTAACACGGTGAAGCGCCGTCTCTATTAAAAATACAAAAAAATTAGCTGGGCATGGTGGCGGACGCCTGTAGTCCCAGCTACTCGGGAGGCTGAGGCAGGAGAATGGCATGAACCCGGGAGGCAGAGCTTGCAGTGAGTGGAGATCTCGCCACTGCACTCCAGCCTGGGCGACACAGCGAGACTCCATCTTCAAAATAAAAAAAAGAAAGAATCAGTAAATCTAGTTTATCATCTGAGTTCTGCCCCCCTTAGAGGTTGGGTGAACATGTTCAAGTTATTTTTCCCTCTGCAAACTTCAGTTTCCTCTTCAATAAAATGAATATAGCAGAAACTATGATGTGAATATTGTGACTAAACAACAATAACAATAATAAAATTATTGAAAGAACAACACTTGTTTTGTCCCTGGTATTATGAGGCCCTATTACCGTTAGTTTTTTCAGACAGCATCTTTTTAAATTTTCGCCGCAATCGTGAGAAGGGTATTGTCCTCATTTTCCAGGTGAGCAGACTACGACTCAGAATTGTTACATAAGTTTCTCCAGATTACACACACCTAGTAGAAGGAGAAACCTAACTCAAATCCAGTTCACTTGATGCCTTTACCTATGGTTCACTAACTTCAAATTCCAAATCCAACTATTGCTGTGATCAATAATAATAATGACGAAAGCAAATTTTTGTTGATAGGCTCTGTGTGCCAGGCATTATTCTAAGTAGAGTATTTGTACTATTTAGTCATCACAATAATTGTATTTATGGAAATTTTTTGTAAACTTTGTATGCTGTTTAATTCCAACTTTTATTATGTATTATTTAAATAATAAAATTATTTAAATTAATTATCATTGTTTCTAATTTAAATAATTAAATAATAACATTCAATTAAAATTTCTTTTTTTTTTTTTTGGAGACAGGACCTCATTCTGTCACCCAGGCTGGAGCGCAG
This sequence comes from Theropithecus gelada, assembly GCF_003255815.1. Taxonomy (NCBI): domain Eukaryota; kingdom Metazoa; phylum Chordata; class Mammalia; order Primates; family Cercopithecidae; genus Theropithecus; species Theropithecus gelada. The sequence continues at coordinate 35,673,757 of NC_037682.1, forward strand.
TGGTGTGATCTCAGCTCACCACAACCTCCGCCTCCTGAGCTCAACCAATCCTCCTACCTCAGCCTTCTTAGTAGCTGAGGCTACAGGTACCTGCCACCATCCCTAGCTAGTTTTTTTTTTTTTTAAAATAAAGATGGGGTTTTGCCATGTTGCCTAGGCTGATCTAAAACTCATGAACTAAAGTGAGCCATCTGCCTTGGCCTCTCAAAAATGCTGGGATTATGAGCATGAGCCACCATACCCAGTCATTTCCCAAAATTTTAATTTAAACAGTGCTATAGAATATTAAAGCTAAATGGGATGTCAGAGGTTATTTAATCTGCTTCTTATTCTTTAGACTATAGTTTAATTTTCTAAACCACTATGGGCATGCTGCTTGGACTGGATTGTTTATAATTCTAGACTTTACCTTGATCAAACTGTTTAGAAAGCATATCTCCTAATGACATTTATTTTATTTGTTTATTTTTTAAGTTTGAAGTTGTTTAATTAGAAGAGCACAAGGCTTAATGAACTTATAGCCCCAAGTTCCTTTTAAATAATCTTGTGGTCAAATAGCAAGCCCTCTGATGGTGTATGTGGAAAATAGTATTTCTAATTTTCACTGATTTTTTTTTTAGGTTTATTTCAATAGGTTTTGGGGGTACAAGTGGTTTTTTGTTACATGGATGAATTATATAGTAGTGAATTCTGAGATTTTAGTGCACCTGCCTCCTGACTAGTGTACATTGTGCTTAATGTGTAGTTTTTTATCTCCAGCCCCACTTCCACCATCATCCTTCTGAATCTCTAAAGTCCGTTGTATTACTCTGTATACCTTTGCGTAACTCATAGCTTAACCTCCACTCATAATTGAAAACATACAGTTTTTGGTTTTCCACTCTTGTTTACTTCACTTACAATAATGACCTCCAGCTCTATCCAAGTAGCTACAAAATACATATTTTGTTCCTTTTTATAGCTGAGTAGTATTCCACGGTGTATATATACCACACTTTCTTTATCCACCCATTAGTCAATGGTGCTTAGTTTGGTTTCACATCTTTTTTTTTTTTTTTTTTTTGAAACGAAGCTTTGCTCTTGCTGCCCAGGTTGGAGTGCAATGGTCCGATCTCGGCTCACCGCAACCTTTGCCTCCTGGGTTCAAGTGATTCTCCTGCCTCAGCCTCCTGAGTAGCTGGGATTACAGGCATGCAACACCACGCCCGGATAATTTTTATATTTTTAGTAGAGATGGGGTTTCTCCATGTTGGTCAGGCTGGTCTCGAACTCCTGACCTCAGGTGATCCACCCGCCTCGGCCTCCCAAGTGCTGGGATTACAGGCGTGAGCCACCACGCCCAGCCTGGTTTCACACCTTTGCAATTGTGAATTGTGCTGTTATAAATAAATACATGCAAGTGTCTTTTTAATATAATGTCTTCTTTTCCTTTGAGAAGATGCCCAGTAGTGGAATTGCTGGATAGGATGGTAAATCTAATTTAGCTCTTTAAGGAATCTCCATACTGTTTTCCATAGAGGTTGTACTAATTCACATTTCCATCAGCAGTGTATAAGCATTCCCTTTCCCCCACATCCACACCAACATCTATTGTTTTTTGACATTTTAATAATGGCTATTAATGAAATTTATTTAAAAAGACACATAGAGCAGCAAACAATTACCAGATATTATGCAAAATGCTGGAAAATAAGTTTTAACTTGAAATAAGACAGGCACCTTTTTCTGTGTGTATTTACCCAGGAGTAGACATAACAGGGACTCGTTGCTCTCAGAGACTAGTCTTTGGTAGCATATACTCAGTTAGAAAACTTGTGGATGAGTTTGTGACACAATAAAAAGGACAGGGCTTTAGGTGTCAGGAAAATTGAATCTTAAGTCATATTCTGCCACTGGCTTATTCTGTGTCTTTGTCTTTAATAAAACAGTTATTAATTCATGCTACATATTTATTGAGCAACTGCTAAGTGTAAGGCCCTATGCTACAAAATGATGTAAAAGATGAGCAAAAATTGAAATAGCCACTTGACCTTGGGGAACTGGACTTATGAGGTTAATCTGTGACACACAGCACCCATAGATAATGTGTCTGGCACATGGCAGAAGCTCAATACACTGTATTTTCTTTTTCATTTCTTAGGACAGAAACTTCACTTTTCTTATTGTCAATTTCTTCATCTAAAAAATAAAAATGACAAGGTATCAGGACTGGCATCATGGAGAGGATGATTTTCAAGATTTCTTCTGGTTCCAAACTTCACATATTCATTAATTCCAGGATAATAATTGGGCACAGATGCAATATTTAAGGTGCTTGTGGTGGGTGTAGCTCTGCAATAAGAAAATAAGAAGTTGCTTTTTCTGTTTAATTTTTACTTCACTGTTCTATTTTAATACCATGAATTATAAATCCATGCAATATGCAATCCAGTTTACTAGCTTACCTTGTGAAGAATCCAGTTTGAGACTTGCATACAAAGTGAACTATTGCCGAAAACATTCCATGAACCAAATCCACCTCCCGCTGTTGTCTCTTGCAGGTGTCCCAGGCTCAAGCTGTGCTCAGCCTTCATCAGAGGTAAGATATGAATTTCATTTTCTGTCCAGAAGCAAACTTACTTAAAAAGCATTTCATTTCTTCGTGATGAGCTTTTGTATATAAACCCTAACAATTTTTCCACGTCAGGCCACAGTAGGAATGTAATTCAAGGTTGATATGAAAAATACATCTCTTTGCCTTGAATATAATCAGAATTCAAGTGTTGTCATCTGAGTCAAGGCAAAAAGGAGCTACTGCTTACTGCAGTATTATATACCATTTTAAATAATTTGGTTTTAAGTGATGGAATTTTTTAATTTCTTATGTGGCCTGACATATTTAAAGGGACTGGTTATCTGTTATTTCTCAGAGAAAATTGTCTGCCTGAAAAGTTTTGGGGTAAAAAAATTGTCTGCCTGAAAAGTTCTGCCTAAAAGTTTGAATTCTGGTGACAGAATTTTCTCCTTAGCTAGTCATTCAAACTCTATAATTGGAGAGAACTTTTTGAGATTTTGGTCAATGGATGCTGCTTTCATCAGTTTCTAGATCTGAAAAACTTTGCTACTAGCTTATTTGAAATGTTGAGGCAATAATGCCATATCTAAGTAATTGTAATAGCGTCTCACATTAAGGTGTGTAAAGTTTTTAACTCAGAAAATCCCTTACAATAACCCTGTGAAATAGTCAAAGATTATCATTGCCATTCCTCTGGTTTTTAAAAAGTTAGAAATTAAAGAATGAGCAAAATAGAATTCAATTTTTATACTTTACAGAGCTCATGTTGCAAACTTTAAAAAGTCTGCTTTAACTCCTGTCGCAGTTTATAATTATTATTTAATAACGTTTCTTTCCAGATTGTAAGCTTCTTGAGGTCAAGATCCCTCTGTATGTCTTTATATCCATAGAGCCTGGTACACTGGCTGGCTCATTGCTGTTGTTTAAATGTACGTTAAATCTCATCATAACACATGGATAGTTTTGACTTGGTTGAATAAAGTTTGACTCAACTTGAACAGGTTGAAGATTGTTATGCATATAAAATTGCTGAAAAATAGGAACATAAAAGATTGAGGGAACCTTGCTGTCACATCTAGAACTTGTTTCAATAACTTGTCAAATGATTCAAGGATTCATGGCCGCCTTTGATTTATTCACTCTCTCATTAATTCAGTCACTAATTTATAATATATTTATTGGGTGCCTATTATTTATCATATACATTATTAGAACTTGAGTAAGCTGCTTTCTCTCTTCTGCTTAGACCTGTTTTTCTTCATTGACATCCTGGGTTATTATCTTAGCCCCTACCTGAACTTTGAATGATAAGTGAATTTCAGAACTTCTCATGCCTCTTTATTTCTTGCTGTAAAATAGAAATTATGATTCATGCACTTGTTCTTTAGGGAGAGAGATGACTAAGGAGCAATTACTTTGAGATAAATGTTTTGATGACAGGCAAGTGGAAAGCAGAATGAGTTCATGATGGATCATCTCATTTCTAAGAGAAAGAAATGATTTTTGGAACTGAGTGATATAGATTGGCCCTCTGCTTTTGTCAAGGTCCCAAGACTGTTCCTCTTTCTTCCTCTGTCTTTTCCTTAGGAGATACCATTTAGGTTTCTTCTCCTCAGTAGGCCATAACTCTTTTTTCATTTCTTTTTTCTCTTGTTCCTAACACTTATTTACTGGTCTCTGCTACTCCAGCCTGTTCCTGTTCTACCTAATACAAGAACACTCCAAACATAGCCATGACCTTGTCCAATACCTGTTCACAATCATTCAATGTCTCCCGTTGTCCAAACCTATTAGACTTTCAATGCCTTCTACTTTCAGGCCACTCTACCTTTATAAAAATTATTTCCCATAACTTCCTTTGCATCTATCTCAAATAGATCACTTATTATTCTATGTTCTATATTCGCTTAGGAGAGGCTCCTATGTCTTTGTTCATTTTAAGCCTGTGATGACCTTTCTCTCTACCTTCTCTGAATCCAAATTCTACCCAAGCTCAAAGACTCAATAACTATTTCATCTCTTTTCTTGAATCATTCTTGATCTCCCAAACTAAAATAATTTTTCTCCTCTCTTTGAACACTAAACTCCAAAGTGCTTTACCTGTAACTGTCTTATAACACTTACGAATTTTGATAAAACACAATGATTCATGTAGAGTATGATAAAATTCTAATCAGTTGTACAAGTTTATTTTTATTTCTAGACTTTATGAGGAGGTAAATGTTTTATTCCTTATTGTATTTATTATATTTACAGTTTACATTGGGGGTGGGCATTATTTTTTGAAAGAATAAATGAATGAATGAAATATTGAATGAATGAATGAATGAATAAGGTACCTCTAGAGGACTATCTAAGCACTCCCTTTCTGCCCCATCTTCCCTAATGCCATAGTCAGTGAATAGTAGAATACTACTTTTCATAAAACAATCAGATTGTTGACAATCTCAATTATTTAAATACAGCAAAAAATCTGAAATTAAGTGAAAAATTTCTCTGAGCAGCAAGAAAAATAGCAGTCACAAGCTTATTTAAGTTGGTGCACATTCTCAAGCTAGCTGGCGCTTATTTGGTTAGTATTAGGTGTTAACTTGGGTTACTATTTTAAGGAGCTTAGTTATTTAGTTGCCATAGAAACTAATGGCAATAAGAAGGGGCCATAAGGGAAAAGAAAGAATAAAAGCAAATAGTGTGACATATCACATTAGCCTGGAGAGCATTGCTGTTGCAGTGTTACAGCTCTGAGAAATAATTCAATAATATTTATCAAATTACAGTTTATCAGATATTTGTGTTTTTATCATGATAGAAATATTTCCATCAAAAAATGGCCCACAAAAGTTGTTAGTTTTTTAAAGGGGTCAGCCTCAGTCATCTAGACCTGACAATTGTAAGAATTCCTTACTGTAAAGCATTTTGATATGTTCAAATGACTTTAATATAAAAACCATGAATGGTAAATATTATTTCCAATTTAATAAAGTAAGAAGAGAGGCTCAAATAGATTGTATAATTTGGTGAAAAAGTGATAAATTAGGCTGGGCACGGTGGCTCATGCCTGTAACCCCAGCACTTTGGGAGACTGAGGCAGGTGGGTCACCTGAGGTCAGGAATTCAAGACCAGCCTGACCAACATGGTGAAACCCCATCTCTACTAAAAAAAGAAAAAAAAAAAGCCAGGTGTAGTGGCAGACACCTGTAATCTCAGCTACTCGGGAGTCTGAGGCAGGAGAATCACTTGTACCCAGAAGATGCAGGTTACAGTGAGCCAAGACTGTGCCATTGAACTCCAGTCTGAGCAACAACAGCGGAACTCCGTCTTAAAAAAAAAAAATCATAAATTAGTTATGTGACTATCAAGATTTAAATACATAAATCCTGTACCCCCCATTTTTAATTTATTCTGTATTATTATGACACTTATATTCCATATTGCTTCTCTTAATGCTTTTGAAAAAATTGATATAATTCTCTTTTGGGTCAAATCTGCAAAATGACAGCTTGGCTGGAAACCACCTGGTGGTATGATCATTTCCAAGACCACTTAAATTTTAAGGTTACTTAAGAAAGTCACCTGCCTTAGTCCAGAGCTGTATCCTGAAAGCTGCTGTATCTGATGCCATGAGTTATTAATTTCAGATGTCTGTTTTGTGCTTTGGATATTATCCAACTTCTAGTACATGTATCTCTTTGCCTAAGGGCTTTTTCCAGAAAATGACTCTGCCATGGACAGTAGGCTAGAAATGCTGGGTATCCAGTTTCAAACTGGATCCTTTCCTTACTCTTTATACGAAAATTAATTCAAGATGGATTAGAGACTTAAATGTGAGACCTAATACCATAAAAATCCTAGAGGAAAACCTAGGTAGTACCATTCAGGACATAGGCATGGGCAAAGACTTCATGTCTAAAACACCAAAAGCAACAGCAGCAAAAGCCAAAATTGACACATGGGATCTAATTAAACTAAAGAGCTTCTGCACAGCAAAAGAAACTACCGTCAGAGTGAACAGGCCACCTACAGAGTGGGAGAAATTTTTGCAATCTACTCATCTGACAAAGGGCTAATATCCAGAACCTACAAAGAACTCAAACAAATTTACAAGAAAAAAACAAACAACCCCATCAAAAAGTGGGCAAAGGATATGAACAGACATTTCTCAAAAGAAGACATTCACACGGCCAACAGACACATGAAAAAATGCTCATCATCACTGGCCATCAGAGAAATGCAAATCAAAACCACAATGAGATACTATCTCACACCAGTTAGAATGGCGATCATTCAAAAGTCAGGAAACAACAGGTGCTGGAGAGGATGTGGAGAAATAGGAACACTTTTACACTGTTGGTGGGATTGTAAACTAGTTCAACCATTATGGAAAACA